>NW_027445024.1:0-147791 GCF_048569485.1 Anomaloglossus baeobatrachus
GAGATACCGCCCTGTACCCCCCGCACAGTATCAGCGTGCCAAAGAAATGTTACGGGAAATGAAGGAGGCTGGGGTTATCAGAGATAGTTGTAGCCCCTGGGCAGCTCCACTAGTGCTCGTAAAGAAAAAGGATGGTACAATGAGAATGTGTGTAGATTACAGGCAAATTAACCGCATTACACATAAAGATGCTTATCCCCTACCCAGAATAGAGGAGTCACTAACAGCCTTAAAGTCAGCTAACTATTTCTCCACCTTGGATCTCACCAGTGGGTATTGGCAGGTTCCCGTGGCAGAGGCGGACAAGGAGAAGACTGCATTCACGACGCCGATGGGCCTCTGCGAGTTCAACTGCATGCCATTCGGGCTCTGCAACGCCCCAGGGACATTCCAACGGTTGATGGAGTGCTGCTTGGGCCACCACAACTTCGAAACCGTGCTGTTGTACCTGGATGACGTCATAGTCTACTCCAAGACTTATGAAGACCACCTGAAGCACTTAGCAGAAGTGTTCGAGTCTTTGTCAAAATATGGCCTGAAGATCAAGCCGTCCAAATGTCACCTCTTGAAGCCAAAGGTACAGTACCTGGGTCATGTGGTCAGCGCAGAAGGTGTGGCACCTGATCCGGAGAAAGTCACCGTAATCAAGGACTGGCCAAGACCCACCACGGTAAAGGAGGTGCGGCAGTTCCTTGGGCTGGTGGGCTACTACCGAAGGTTCATTGATGGTTTCACCAAGATAGCAGCGCCCCTTCAAGATCTCCTGGTGGGCCAGCCAAAGCAGGCTAAGAAGCAGAGCCCTCCATTTGAATGGAGCAGCCAACTAGAAACCTCCTTTGTCCAGCTGAAAGGGGCTCTCACGGGAGAAGAAATTCTGGCCTACCCTGACTACAGCCAGCCGTTTGTACTGTATACAGACGCCAGCAACGTGGGCCTGGGAGCCGTTTTGTCCCAGGTGCAGGGAGGCAGGGAGAAGGTGATAGCGTACGCCAGTAGGAAGCTTCGGCCCACAGAAAGGAATCCAGAAAATTACAGTTCCTTCAAGCTGGAGTTCCTCGCTATTGTTTGGGCAGTGACTGAACGCTTCAAACACTATCTGGCGTCGGCCAAGTTCACCATCTTCACGGACAACAATCCGTTGACACACCTGGCAACAGCCAAGTTAGGGGCGTTGGAACAGCGATGGATGGCCCGGCTGTCTAACTTTGACTTTACCATCAAGTACCGGGCTGGCAAGAAGAATAACAATGCTGATGCGCTGTCCAGAATGCCTCACTTACCCGAATCTGGAGAAGACCTGGATGAACTCGAAGAGATAGAGTTACCGGCTTTCCATCATCAGGGCGTTTCCCAGTGTGAGCATGCTGTGGGAGTGAAGCGCTCGAGCCAACACGAGGTCCCGGTTAACCCATTACTCCACCATAATTGGGAAGAGACACAGAACGGTGACCCGGCGGTGCGATTGGTCAAAGAAAAGCTAGCACAAGCTGAGACTCATCTTGGTCCAGATGCTCCAGAAGAAGCCCAGCAGTTGTGGAAAGAGAGGGGACGACTGTTCACCTACCAAGGCAAGCTCTGCAAGAGACACGTCAACTGGCGAACAAATGAACTTGTCTGGCAGATCGTGGTTCCGCAGAGGGATGCTCCAATGGTCCTAGCAGCTTATCATGATAACGCAGGCCACTTTGGGTGGAAGAAGTTGGAGGCCCTACTCCGTGATCGGTTCTATTGGGTGCACATGAGAAAGGTGATCGAGAAGTGGTGCCGAGACTGTGGCCCGTGTAACCTGAGGCGGAAGGATGATGCCAGCCAAAGGTCTCCCCTACAGCCAATTGTTACGAAGCAGCCCCTGGAGTTGGTGGCCCTGGACCACGTGAAGTTAACACCAAGCCGGTCAGGCTATGTGTACGCCCTCACAATTGTGGACCATTACTCTCGTTTCCTGGTAGTAGTGCCTGTGAAGGACCAGACAGCCAGAACAGCAGCTAAAGCGTTCCAGGCATCCTTTTGCCGGCCTCACGGTTATCCGGAAAGGGTACTGACCGATCAAGGCCCTGCGTTCGAGGCGGAGGTGTTCCAAGAGTTTTGTAACATGTACGGTTGTAAGAAAATCAGAACAACACCGTACCACCCCCAAACCAATGGACTGTGCGAGAAAATGAACCATGTGGTTATTGATATGCTGAAGACTCTACCTCTGGAAGAAAGGAACCAATGGCCAGAGAAGCTGCCAGATCTGGTCGACCTGTACAACCATATCCCAGTAAATTCGACCAACTGCAGCCCCGCTTACCTGATGCGAGCCAGACCTGGCAGGTTGCCTGTAGACTTTGAGATGGGGACTGTGTCGCCTGAGGCGGTTCAAGAAATAGAGGATTGGGATACAGAACGGCAGCAGCAGTACCGTAAGGTCCAGGAATGCGTAGAGAGGAGCCTGTCTCAAGCCAGAACAAGACAAGAGCAGCAGTACAATCAAACGGCCCCAGCAACTCCCTTAGCACCTGGAGAACAAGTCCTCAAGAAGAAGCGGAGGACGCATAAATTGGATGATCAGTGGGAGAACGAGCCCTACACCATTATCCCCTCCAACTTTGACAACAGTAAGGTGTGCCTCATAAGCAAGGACGAAGGCAAGACTTGTCAAGCAATATCCAGAGACCGCCTGAAGACGTGCCCTGAGCGGTGCAAAGTTCAAAGGGAAGTGGAGGAAGTTCGAGAAGAAGGGGAAGAGATGATACAAACGATCCTCGGCAAATTCCCCAAGACTTGGACCCGCATAAATGGTGCCGTAGTGGTACCGGTCCTGACGTTCCCACAGTTGGTCGAGCCAGAAACAGAACAGGTTCCGGATCCACCCAAAGAACCGTCCGCCCCGACACGCGGTGACACGCCAGCAGTGGAACAGGAGGATCAACCCCCTGTCAGTGGTGAACCTGTCATACCCTTGGCGACTCCTAGACCACATAGGCAATCATCATGCATACCTATTGGGGTTAGGCCTACCGGTAGTGCTGAGATAGGAGACACACTAAGTAGTCAGGGACAAACACCAGAGCTACGCAGGTCTCAACGCAGCACTCGGGGACAACCCCCTCTAAGGTATAGGGAATCAACTATATAAAGAAAGAGTATTTATTAGAATGTAAAAAGTTATGTGAAAAGTCTGTAATGTCGTGTACAAAATGTTTTTTTTGTGATTGCGAAAATGGACAATTGGGCCACTGGACTATGGGTGGCCAACACCTAAATTGTTTATAGTTAGCACCAGTGTGCTCAACACCCCTGAAGAAAAACCCGTCCGGCGTGCATAGAGTGGGGTCATCAATGCTCTGACGCACGCCCAGAGCCTACGTTGGGGGTTTGATCGCGGCGGGTCCCCCATGGAGCAGTGTAATGGACACCCGGCAGGGAGCCACACTGGACTCTTATAGTACTGTCTGAAGTTGTAACGTTAAAAATAATGTGCCTCCCATATTGGGATGAAATGTATGACATGTTATGTTTTGTTTCCACAGTCCGGGAGTACTGAATTTAACTAAGGGGGAGTGTGGCGCCCTAGGACCTGGTCGCCACAGCAGCATTGCCCTCCCAAAGGGTTAATGCTGAGCCTGGAGGTAATTGGGAGATCCATTGGCCAGCAGGTTTAACACCCAACACAGTTCTCCCTCCGGCCAGCAGGGGGAGCTCTGAACCTGGAATTCCAGGGAGCCTTCCTCTACCTGACCAGAGGGAGGAAGTGCAGCCAGTCTGTAGGGAGTAGTGGAAGTGAACAGACGCAGAGTGAGCTGTCCTGTGAATCTGGGGCCTAGAGCTGGAGCAGCTTGGCCCAGAGAAGCAGGAATAGCTGAGAGGCAGCAGAGAGAGACTCAGACATCGGAGTCTGTGGTTGCCAGGGTATAAAATCCGCCCCTGGTAGCCGAGTCCGAAGGGCAGGAGAGCTGCAAGCCCCTGGCCCAGAAACATCCAAGGTACAGCTGCAGCATCAGGGCCCGGTGTGGACTCCAGCGGAGAAGCACCAGAGAGAGGGTCTGCGCAGCCACCTACAGAAAGAAGGGACGTGCCATCGGTCCCAGCAGCAAAGAGGGCCATTGCTGGATTCAGAGAAGCAGGGTCCTATCATCACAAAGCAAAGTACAGGAGTAGGCCTCATACTCAGCTGGCCAGAAAGATCATCCCAAGTACTTCCAGGCCGACCGGATCCCCATCACCACCTGTAACGGTCTCCCAGGACTGGACTGTTCCCAGAGTAAAAGAGGAGAAGGTAAAGAGACTGTTGTTTGTGCCTGGTTCTTTCCTCGCCTGTCGGCCCTGCACCGTGTTAGCCACACAACACCATAGACTTTCACGGGCACCAACTGTATCCCGGGGCATCGCTCCACCTGTGGGGAGCAGTAACATCATAGCTGCCATAACATCACCCCGGAGTTCTCCCATAGCAGCGGCGGCTTAATAGCCGCATACCACAGGTGGCGTCACGAACATTAACTTCAACTCATCAGCCACATATTCAACTGACACCCACCAGGGCCACGGAGCCGGGCCCAGCCACCACTGACTACCACCGGACTAGTCCGGCCCGGCACCGGGTGTCCCCTAGCCCTGGGGTGGGCGAGTCACTATCATCACATAAAGAGGCTTCTCCTGTACTATCATCACATATAGAGGCTCCTCCTGTACTATCATTACATATAGAGGTCCCTCCTGTACTATCATCACATATAGAGGCTCCTCCTGTGCTATCATCACATATAGAGGCTCCTCCTGTACTATCATCACATATAGAAGTCCCTCCTGTACTATCATCACATATAGAGGCTCCTCCTGTACTATCATCACATATAGAGGTCCCTCCTGTACTATCATCACATATAGAGGCTCCTCCTGTACTATCATCACATATAGAGACTCCTCCTGTACTATCATCACATATAGAGGCTCCTCCTGTACTATCGTCATATATGGAGGCTCCTCCTGTACTATCGTCATATATAGAGGTCCCTCCTGTACTATCGTCACATATAGAGGTCCCTCCTGCACTATCATAACATATAGAGGCTCCTCCTGTACTATCATCACATATAGAGGCTTCTCCTGTACTATCATCACATATAGAGGCTCCTCCTGTACTATCATCACATATAGAGGTCCCTCCTGTACTATCATCACATATAGAGGCACCTCCTGTACTATCATCACATATAGAGGCACCTCCTGTACTATCATCACATATAGAGGTCCCTCCTGTACTATCATCACATATAGAGGCTCCTCCTGTACTATCATCACATATAGAGGCTCCTCCTGTACTATCATCACATATAGAGGCTCCTCCTGTACTATCATCACATATAGAGGCTCCTCCTGTACTATCATCACATGTAGAGGCTCCTCCTGTACTATCATCACATATATAGGCTCCTCCTGTACTATCATCACATATAGAGGCTCCTCCTGTACTATCATCACATATAGAGGCTCCTCCTGTACTATCATCACATATAGAGGCTCCTCCTGTACTATCATCACATATAGAGGTCTCTCCTGTACTATCATCACATATAGAGGCTCCTCCTGTACTATCATCACATATAGAGGCTCCTCCTGTACTATCATCACATATAGAGGTCCCTCCTGTACTATCATCACATATAGAGGTCCCTCCTGTACTATCATCACATATAGAGGCTCCTCCTGTACTATCATCACATATACAGGCTCCTCCTGTACTATCATTAAATATAGAGGCTCCTCCTGTACTATCATCACATATAGAGGCCCCTCCTGTACCATCATCACAAATAGAGGCTCCTCCTGTACTATCATCACATATAGAGGCTCCTCCTGTACTATCACATATAGAGGCTCCTCCTGTACTATCATCACATATAGAGGCTTCTCCTGTACTATCATCACATATAGAGGCTCCTCCTGTACTATCATCACATATAGAGGTCCCTCCTGTACTATCATCACATATAGAGGCTCCTCCTGTACTATCATCACATATAGAGGCTCCTCCTGTACTATCATCACATATAGAGGCTCCTCCTGTACTATCATCACATATAGAGGTCCCTCCTGTACTATCATCACATATAGAGGCTCCTCCTGTACTATCATCACATATAGAGGCTCCTCCTGTACTATCATCACATATAGAGGTCCCTCCTGTACTATCATCACATATAGAGGCTCCTCCTTTACTATCATCACATATAGAGGCTGCTCCTGTACTATCATCACATATAGAGGCTCCTCCTTTACTATCATCACATATAGAGGCTGCTCCTGTACTATCATCACATATAGAGGCTTCTCCTGTACTATCATCACATATAGAGGCTCCTCCTGTACTATCATCACATATAGAGGCTCCTCCTGTACTATCATCACATATAGAGGCTCCTCCTGTACTATCATCACATATAGAGGCTTCTCCTGTACTATCATCACATATAGAGGCTCCTCGTGTACTATCATCACATATAGAGGCTCCTCCTGTACTATCATCACATATAGAGGCCCCTCCTGTACCATCATCACAAATAGAGGCTCCTCCTGTACTATCATCACATATAGAGGCTCCTCCTGTACTATCACATATAGAGGCTCCTCCTGTACTATCATCACATATAGAGGCTTCTCCTGTACTATCATCACATATAGAGGCTCCTCCTGTACTATCATCACATATAGAGGTCCCTCCTGTACTATCATCACATATAGAGGCTCCTCCTGTACTATCATCACATATAGAGGCTCCTCCTGTACTATCATCACATATAGAGGCTCCTCCTGTACTATCATCACATATAGAGGTCCCTCCTGTACTATCATCACATATAGAGGCTCCTCCTGTACTATCATCACATATAGAGGCTCCTCCTGTACTATCATCACATATAGAGGTCCCTCCTGTACTATCATCACATATAGAGGCTCCTCCTTTACTATCATCACATATAGAGGCTGCTCCTGTACTATCATCACATATAGAGGTCCCTCCTGTACTATCATCACATATAGAGGTCCCTCCTGTACTATCATCACATATAGAGGCTCCTCCTGTACTATCATCACATATAGAGGTCCCTCCTGTACTATCATCACATATAGAGGCTCCTCCTGTACTATCATCACATATAGAGGCTCCTCCTGTACTATCATCACATATAGAGGCTCCTCCTGTACTATCATCACATATAGAGGTCCCTCCTGTACTATCATCACATATAGAGGCTTCTCCTGTACTATCATCACATATAGAGGCTCCTCCTGTATTATCATCACATATAGAGGTCCCTCCTGTACTATCATCACATATAGAGGCTCCTCCTGTACTATCATCACATATAGAGGCTCCTCCTGTACTATCATCACATATAGAGGTCCCTCCTGTACTATCATCACATATAGAGGCTCCTACTGTACTATCATCACATATAGAGGCTCCTCCTGTACTATCATCACATATAGAGGTCCCTCCTGCACTATCATCACATATAGAGGCTCCTCCTGTACTATCATCACATATAGAGGCTCCTCCTGTACTATCATCACATATAGAGGCTCCTCCTGTACTATCATCATATATAGAGGCTCCTCCTGTACTATCGTCATATATAGAGGTCCCTCCTGTACTATCGTCACATATAGAGGTCCCTCCTGCACTATCATCACATATAGAGGCTCCTCCTGTACTATCATCACATATAGAGGCTCCTCCTGTACTATCATCACATATAGAGGCTTCTCCTGTACTATCATCACATATAGAGGCTCCTCGTGTACTATCATCACATATAGAGGCTCCTCCTGTACTATCATCACATATAGAGGCTGCTCCTGTACTATCATCACATATAGAGGCTTCTCCTGTACTATCATCACATATAGAGGCTCCTCGTGTACTATCATCACATATAGAGGCTCCTCCTGTACTATCATCACATATAGAGGCTCCTTCTGTACTATCATCACATATAGAGGCTCCTCCTGTACTATCATCACATATAGAGGCTTCTCCTGTACTATCATCACATATAGAGGCTCCTCGTGTACTATCATCACATATAGAGGCTCCTCCTGTACTATCATCACATATAGAGGCTGCTCCTGTACTATCATCACATATAGAGGCTTCTCCTGTACTATCATCACATATAGAGGCTCCTCGTGTACTATCATCACATATAGAGGCTCCTCCTGTACTATCATCACATATAGAGGCTCCTCCTGTACTATCATCACATATAGAGGTCCCTCCTGTACTATCATCACATATAGAGGCTCCTCTTGTACTATCATCACATATAGAGGCTGCTCCTTTACTATCATCACATATAGAGGACCCTCCTGTACTATCATCACATATAGAGGTCCCTCCTGTACTATCATCACATATAGAGGCTCCTCCTGTACTATCATCACATATAGAGGTCCCTCCTGTACTATCATCACAAATAGAGGCTCCTCCTGTACTATCATCACATATAGAGGCTCCTCCTGTACTATCATCACATATAGAGGCTCCTCCTGTACTATAATCATATATAGAGGCTCCTCCTGTACTATCGTCACATATAGAGGTCCCTCCTATACTATCGTCACATATAGAGGTCCCTCCTGCACTGTCATCACATATAGAGGCTCCTCCTGTACTATCATCACATATAGAGGCTTCTCCTGTACTATCATCACATATAGAGGCTCCTCCTGTACTATCATCACATATAGAGGCTCCTCCTGTACTATCATCACATATAGAGGCTCCTCCTGTACTATCATCACATATAGAGGTCCCTCCTGTACTATGATCACATATAGAGGCTCCTCCTGTACTATCATCACATATAGAGGCTCCTCCTGTACTATCATCACATATAGAGGCTCCTCCTGTACTATCATCACATATAGAGGCTCCTCCTGTACTATCATCACATATAGAGGCTCCTCCTGT
This sequence comes from Anomaloglossus baeobatrachus, assembly GCF_048569485.1. Lineage (NCBI taxonomy): Eukaryota > Metazoa > Chordata > Amphibia > Anura > Aromobatidae > Anomaloglossus > Anomaloglossus baeobatrachus. The sequence goes on from NW_027445024.1 coordinate 8,960, forward strand.
ACTATCATCACATATAGAGGCTCCTCCTGTACTATCATCACATATAGAGGCTCCTCCTGTACTATCATCACATATAGAGGCACCTCCTGTACTATCATCAAATATAGAGGCTCCTCCTGTACTATCATCACATATAGAGGTCCCTCCTGTACTATCATCACATATAGAGGCTCCTCCTGTACTATCATCACATATAGAGGTCCCTCCTGTACTATCATCACATATAGAGGCTCCTCCTGTACTATCATCACATATAGAGGCTCCTCCTGTACTATCATCACATATAGAGGCTCCTCCTGTACTATCATCACATATAGAGGCACCTCCTGTACTATCATCACATATAGAGGCTCCTCCTGTACTATCATCACATATAGAGGTCCCTCCTGTACTATCATCACATATAGAGGCTCCTCCTGTACTATCATCACATATAGAGGTCCCTCCTGTACTATCATCACATATAGAGGCTCCTCCTGTACTATCATCACATATAGAGGTCCCTCCTGTACTATCATCACATATAGAGGCTCCTCCTGTACTATCATCACATATAGAGGCTCCTCCTGTACTATCATCACAAATAGAGGTCCCTCCTGTACTATCATCACATATAGAGGCTCCTCCTGTACTATCATCACATATAGAGGTCCCTCCTGTACTATCATCACATATAGAGGCTCCTCCTGTACTATCATCACATATAGAGGCTCCTCCTGTACTATCATCACATATAGAGGTCCCTCCTGTACTATCATCACATATAGAGGCTCCTCCTGTACTATCATCACATATACAGGCTCCTCCTGTACTATCATCACATATAGAGGTCCCTCCTGTAATATCATCACATATAGAGGCTCCTCCTGTACTATCATCACATATAGAGGCTCCTCCTGTACTATCATCACATATAGAGGCTCCTCCTGTACTATCATCACATATAGAGGCTCCTCCTGTACTATCATCACATATAGAGGCTCCTCCTGTACTATCATCACATATAGAGGCTCCTCCTGTACTATCATCACATATAGAGGCTCCTCCTGTACTATCATCACATATAGAGGCTCCTCCTGTACTATCATCACATATAGAGGTTCCTCCTGTACTATCATCACATATATAGGCTCCTCCTGTACTATCATCACATATAGAGGTCCCTCCTGTACTATCATCACATATAGAGGCTCCTCCTGTACTATCATCACATATAGAGGTCCCTCCTGTACTATCATCACATATAGAGGCTCCTCCTGTACTATCATCACATATAGAGGCTCCTCCTGTACTATCATCACATATAGAGGTCCCTCCTGTACTATCATCACATATAGAGGCTCCTCCTGTACTATCATCACATATAGAGGTCCCTCCTGTACTATCATCACATATAGAGGCTCCTCCTGTACTATCATCACATATAGAGGCTCCTCCTGTACTATCATCACATATAGAGGCTCCTCCTGTACTATCATCACATATAGAGGCTCCTCCTGTACTATCATCACATATAGAGGCTCCTCCTGTACTATCATCACATATAGAGGCTCCTCCTGTACTATCATCACATATAGAGGCTCCTCCTGTACTATCATCACATATAGAGGCACCTCCTGTACTATCATCACATATAGAGGCTCCTCCTGTACTATCATCACATATAGAGGTCCCTCCTGTACTATCATCACATATAGAGGCTCCTCCTGTACTATCATCACATATAGAGGTCCCTCCTGTACTATCATCACATATAGAGGCTCCTCCTGTACTATCATCACATATACAGGCTCCTCCTGTACTATCATCACATATAGAGGTCCCTCCTGTACTATCATCACATATAGAGGTCCCTCCTGTACTATCATCACATAGTAGAGGCTCCTCCTGTACTATCATCACATATAGAGGTCCCTCCTGTAATATCATCACATATAGAGGCTCCTCCTGTGCTATCATCACATATAGAGGCTCCTCCTGTACTATCATCACATATAGAGGCTCCTCCTGTACTATCATCACATATAGAGGCTCCTCCTGTACTATCATCACATATAGAGGCTCCTCCTGTACTATCATCACATATAGAGGCTCCTCCTGTACTATCATCACATATAGAGGTTCCTCCTGTACTATCATCACATATATAGGCTCCTCCTGTACTATCATCACATATAGAGGCTCCTCCTGTACTATCATAACATATAGAGGCCCCTCCTGTACCATCATCACAAATAGAGGCTCCTCCTGTACTATCATCACATATAGAGGCTCCTCCTGTACTATCACATATAGAGGCTCCTCCTGTACTATCATCACATATAGAGGCTTCTCCTGTACTATCATCACATATAGAGGCTCCTCCTGTACTATCATCACATATAGAGGTCCCTCCTGTACTATCATCACATATAGAGGCTCCTCCTGTACTATCATCACATATAGAGGCTCCTCCTGTACTATCATCACATATAGAGGCTCCTCCTGTACTATCATCACATATAGAGGTCCCTCCTGTACTATCATCACATATAGAGGCTCCTCCTATACTATCATCACATATAGAGGCTCCTCCTGTACTATCATCACATATAGAGGTCCCTCCTGTACTATCATCACATATAGAGGCTCCTCCTTTACTATCATCACATATAGAGGCTGCTCCTGTACTATCATCACATATAGAGGTCCCTCCTGTACTATCATCACATATAGAGGTCCCTCCTGTACTATCATCACATATAGAGGCTCCTCCTGTACTATCATCACATATAGAGGTCCCTCCTGTACTATCATCACATATAGAGGCTCCTCCTGTACTATCATCACATATAGAGGCTCCTCCTGTACTATCATCACATATAGAGGCTCCTCCTGTACTATCATCACATATAGAGGCTTCTCCTGTACCATCATCACATATAGAGGCTCCTCCTGTACTATCATCACATATAGAGGTCCCTCCTGTACTATCATCACATATAGAGGCTCCTCCTGTACTATCATCACATATAGAGGCTCCTCCTGTACTATCATCACATATAGAGGTCCCTCCTGTACTATCATCACATATAGAGGCTCCTCCTGTACTATCATCACATATAGAGGCTCCTCCTGTACTATCATCACATATAGAGGTCCCTCCTGCACTATCATCACATATAGAGGCTCCTCCTGTACTATCATCACATATAGAGGCTCCTCCTGTACTATCATCACATATAGAGGCTCCTCCTGTACTATCATCATATATAGAGGCTCCTCTGTACTATCATCATATATAGAGGCTCCTCCTGTACTATCGTCATATATAGAGGTCCCTCCTGTACTATCGTCACATATAGAGGTCCCTCCTGCACTATCATCACATATAGAGGCTCCTCCTGTACTATCATCACATATAGAGGCTCCTCCTGTACTATCATCACATATAGAGGCTTCTCCTGTACTATCATCACATATAGAGGCTCCTCGTGTACTATCATCACATATAGAGGCTCCTCCTGTACTATCATCACATATAGAGGCTGCTCCTGTACTATCATCACATATAGAGGCTTCTCCTGTACTATCATCACATATAGAGGCTCCTCCTGTACTATCATCACATATAGAGGCTCCTCCTGTACTATCATCACATATAGAGGCTTCTCCTGTACTATCATCACATATAGAGGCTCCTCCTGTACTATCATCACATATAGAGGCTTCTCCTGTACTATCATCACATATAGAGGCTCCTCGTGTACTATCATCACATATAGAGGCTCCTCCTGTACTATCATCACATATAGAGGCCCCTCCTGTACCATCATCACAAATAGAGGCTCCTCCTGTACTATCATTACATATAGAGGCTCCTCCTGTACTATCACATATAGAGGCTCCTCCTGTACTATCATCACATATAGAGGCTTCTCCTGTACTATCATCACATATAGAGGCTCCTCCTGTACTATCTTTACATATAGAGGTCCCTCCTGTACTATCATCACATATAGAGGCTCCTCCTGTACTATCATCAGATATAGAGGCTCCTCTTGTACTATCATCACATATAGAGGCTCCTCCTGTACTATCATCACATATAGAGGTCCCTCCTGTACTATCATCACATATAGAGGCTCCTCCTGTACTATCATCACATATAGAGGCTCCTCCTGTACTATCATCACATATAGAGGTCCCTCCTGTACTATCATCACATATAGAGGCTCCTCCTTTACTATCATCACATATAGAGGCTGCTCCTGTACTATCATCACATATAGAGGCTCCTCCTTTACTATCATCACATATAGAGGCTGCTCCTGTACTATCATCACATATAGAGGCTTCTCCTGTACTATCATCACATATAGAGGCTCCTCCTGTACTATCATCACATATAGAGGCTTCTCCTGTACTATCATCACATATAGAGGCTCCTCCTGTACTATCATCACATATAGAGGCTTCTCCTGTACTATCATCACATATAGAGGCTCCTTGTGTACTATCATCACATATAGAGGCTCCTCCTGTACTATCATCACATATAGAGGCCCCTCCTGTACCATCATCACAAATAGAGGCTCCTCCTGTACTATCATCACATATAGAGGCTCCTCCTGTACTATCACATATAGAGGCTCCTCCTGTACTATCATCACATATAGAGGCTTCTCCTGTACTATCATCACATATAGAGGCTCCTCCTGTACTTTCATCACATATAGAGGTCCCTCCTGTACTATCATCACATATAGAGGCTCCTCCTGTACTATCATCACATATAGAGGCTCCTCCTGTACTATCATCACATATAGAGGCTCCTCCTGTACTATCATCACATATAGAGGTCCCTCCTGTACTATCATCACATATATAGGCTCCTCCTGTACTATCATCACATATAGAGGCTCCTCCTGTACTATCATCACATATAGAGGTCCCTCCTGTACTATCATCACATATAGAGGCTCCTCCTTTACTATCATCACATATAGAGGCTGCTCCTGTACTATCATCACATATAGAGGTCCCTCCTGTACTATCATCACATATAGAGGTCCCTCCTGTACTATCATCACATATAGAGGCTCCTCCTGTACTATCATCACATATAGAGGTCCCTCCTGTACTATCATCACATATAGAGGCTCCTCCTGTACTATCATCACATATAGAGGCTCCTCCTGTACTATCATCACATATAGAGGCTCCTCCTGTACTATCATCACATATAGAGGCTCCTCCTGTACTATCATCACATATAGAGGCTTCTCCTGTACTATCATCACATATAGAGGCTGCTCCTGTACTATCATCACATATAGAGGTCCCTCCTGTACTATCATCACATATAGAGGCTCCTCCTGTACTATCATCACATATAGAGGTCCCTCCTGTACTATCATCATATATAGAGGCTCCTCCTGTACTATCATCACATATAGAGGCTCCTCCTGTACTATCATCACATATAGAGGCTCCTCCTGTACTATCATCACATATAGAGGCTTCTCCTGTACTATCATCACATATAGAGGCTCCTCGTGTACTATCACATATAGAGGCTCCTCTTGTACTATCATCACATATAGAGGCTGCTCCTGTACTATCATCACATATAGAGGCTTCTCCTGTACTATCATCACATATAGAGGCTCCTCGTGTACTATCATCACATATAGAGGCTCCTCCTGTACTATCATCACATATAGAGGCTTCTCCTGTACTATCATCACATATAGAGGCTCCTCCTGTACTATCATCACATATAGAGTCTTCTCCTGTACTATCATCACATATAGAGGCTCCTCGTGTACTATCATCACATATAGAGGCTCCTCCTGTACTATCATCACATATAGAGGCTGCTCCTGTACTATCATCACATATAGAGGCTTCTCCTGTACTATCATCACATATAGAGGCTCCTCGTGTACTATCATCACATATAGAGGCTCCTCCTGTACTATCATCACATATAGAGGCTCCTCCTGTACTATCATCACATATAGAGGTCCCTCCTGTACTATCATCACATATAGAGGCTCCTCCTGTACTATCATCACATATAGAGGCTGCTCCTGTACTATCATCACATATAGAGGACCCTCCTGTACTATCATCACATATAGAGGTCCCTCTGTACTATCATCACATATAGAGGCTCCTCCTGTACTATCATCACATATAGAGGTCCCTCCTGTACTATCATCACATATAGAGGCTCCTCCTGTACTATCATCACATATAGAGGCTCCTCCTGTACTATCATCACATATAGAGGCTCCTCCTGTACTATCATCATATATAGAGGCTCCTCCTGTACTATCGTCACATATAGAGGTCCCTCCTATACTATCGTCACATATAGAGGTCCCTCCTGCACTATCATCACATATAGAGGCTCCTCCTGTACTATAATCACATATAGAGGCTTCTCCTGTACTATCATCACATATAGAGGCTCCTCCTGTACCATCATCACATATAGAGGCTCCTCCTGTACTATCATCACATATAGAGATTCCTCCTGTACTATCATCACATATAGAGGTCCCTCCTGTACTATCATCACATATAGAGGCTCCTCCTGTACTATCATCACATATAGAGGCTGCTCCTGTACTATCATCACATATAGAGGACCCTCCTGTACTATCATCACATATAGAGGTCCTTCCTGTACTATCATCACATATAGAGGCTCCTCCTGTACTATCATCACATATAGAGGTCCCTCCTGTACTATCATCACATATAGAGGCTCCTCCTGTACTATCATCACATATAGAGGCTCCTCCTGTACTATCATCACATATAGAGGCTCCTCCTGTACTATCATCACATATAGAGGCTCCTCCTGTACTATCATCACATATAAAGGCTCCTCCTGTACTATCATCACAAATAGAGGCTCCTCCTGTACTATCATCACATATAGAGGCACCTCCTGTACTATCATCACATATAGAGGCTCCTCCTGTACTATCATCACATATAGAGGTCCCTCCTGTACTATCATCACATATAGAGGCTCCTCCTGTACTATCATCACATATAGAGGTCCCTCCTGTACTATCATCACATATAGAGGCTCCTCCTGTACTATCATCACATATAGAGGTCGCTCCTGTACTATCATCACATATAGAGGCTCCTCCTGTACTATCATCACATATAGAGGCTCCTCCTGTACTATCATCACATATAGAGGCTCCTCCTGTACTATCATCACATATAGAGGCTCCTCCTGTACTATCATCACATATAGAGGTCCCTCCTGTACTATCATCACATATAGAGGCTCCTCCTGTACTATCATCACATATAGAGGCTCCTCCTGTACTATCATCACATATAGAGGTCCCTCCTGTACTATCATCACATATAGAGGCTCCTCCTGTACTATCATCATATATAGAGGCTCCTCCTGTACTATCATCACATATAGAGGTCCCTCCTGCACTATCATCACATATAGAGGCTCCTCCTGTACTATCATCACATATAGAGGCTCCTCCTGTACTATCATCACATATAGAGGCTCCTCCTGTACAATCATCATATATAGAGGCTCCTCCTGTACTATCGTCATATATAGAGGTCCCTCCTGTACTATCGTCACATATAGAGGTCCCTCCTGCACTATCATCACATATAGAGGCTCCTCCTGTACTATCATCACATATAGAGGCTTCTCCTGTACTATCATCACATATAGAGGCTCCTCGTGTACTATCATCACATATAGAGGCTCCTCCTGTACCATCATCACATATAGAGGCTCCTCCTGTACTATCATCACATATAGAGGTCCCTCCTGTACTATCATCACATATAGAGGCTCCTCCTGTACTATCATCACATATAGAGGCTGCTCCTGTACTATCGTCACATATAGAGGACCCTCCTGTACTATCATCACATATAGAGGTCCCTCCTGTACTATCATCACATATAGAGGCTCCTCCTGTACTATCATCACATATAGAGGTCCCTCCTGTACTATCATCACATATAGAGGCTCCTCCTGTACTATCATCACATATAGAGGCTCCTCCTGTACTATCATCACATATAGAGGCTCCTCCTGTACTATCTTCATATATAGAGGTCCCTCCTATACTATCATCACATATAGAGGTCCCTCCTGCACTATCATCACATATAGAGGCTCCTCCTATACTATCATCACATATAGAGGTCCCTCCTGTACTATCATCACATATAGAGGCTCCTCCTGTACTATCATCACATATAGAGGCTCCTCCTGTACTATCATCACATATAGAGGTCCCTCCTGCACTATCATCACATATAGAGGCTCCTCCTGTACTATCATCACATATAGAGGCTCCTCCTGTACTATCATCACATATAGAGGCTCCTCCTGTACTATCATCATATATAGAGGCTCCTCCTGTACTATCATCATATATAGAGGTCCCTCCTGTACTATCGTCACATATAGAGGTCCCTCCTGCACTATCATCACATATAGAGGCTCCTCCTGTACTATCATCACATATAGAGGCTCCTCCTGTACTATCATCACATATAGAGGCTCCTCCTGTACTATCATCACATATAGAGGCTCCTCCTGTACTATCATCACATATAGAGGCTCCTCCTGTACTATCATCACATATAGAGGTCCCTCTTGAACTATCATCACATATAGAGGCTCCTCCTGTGCTATCATCACATATAGAGGTCCCTCCTGTACTATCATCACATATAGAGGCTCCTCCTGTACTATCATCACATATAGAGGTCCCCTGAAAAGTAATTACATATAGCCTAAGATAATAGCACTGACACTGGGGGTACAGGATAATGACACTGACACTGGGGGTACAGGATAATGACACTGACACTGGAGTACAGGATAATGACACTGACACTGGAGTACAGGATAATGACACTGACACTGGAGTACAGGATAATGACAGTGACACTGGGGGTACAGGATGTGGGGACACAGGGCTCAGTGGGTGCTCTCGTCCACTAAAACCCGCCGCCTTTAGAAAGACAACGTGTCTCAGGACTCATCCCAACTGAACGCCGGCCTCCTTAACCGTGGGCGTAACACTACTCAGACAACACAGGGTGAGGGAACCACAATAATTAGACTTTATTGGATCCCCAAACAATTAACGGCACATAACACATAACCAGCAAAACACACAAATGTAACAGGCAACAGAGTCTCACCCTTCCGCTGGCTCACCAGGGATTTAGAATGTCCATGCCTCAGAGCTTCCAGGGCCGCTTACTTCAGTCCAGCAGCACCCCGCTTTTAGCGGGCACCCACCGAGAAAGGAATAATGCCAGATTCAGGAAGCTGTGTGAGGTCTGCAAAGTCTGTAACAGGTGACTGAACTGTCCCAACCTGAGTGTCCTCCTTAGGTAGTCCTGGTATGACGTTACAATCCTGGCAGCCGGAGTCGAAATCCCCAGGCTGTGGATATGGTCTCCAACCGGAACCGGAGTCCCTAGATTGAAGCCATAAGATATCCTTATCCTCTAGTCAGCTCCAAAGAGCTTAGACTAGATCCATCAGCATCCATCAACCTTCATCAACCCTGATGGCTTAATGAAGTCCCTTTTATAGCCATAACCTTCCCTTAGGATACACAGCGTCCTCATCGATTGGTTGGACAAGATTGCTTCTCCCATTGGATGAATTTCAAGCTGCATGGATAATGTTCATTTAAATGATGTGCATAGAAAGACTCAGTATATCTACATGGAGTCGGCAAGTCACCGACTAGACAATGGCTACTAAGGTAATTACATTATCAATACACAACTACAATACAATGATTACTGGAAAAGTCTGGGGAGCAATAGCTAAGCAAACATGACTTAGCACACATAAGAACAATAGTCTGGCTGAATGTTAAGAAACTTTAACCCATGAGAGTCCATGTCGTCACATTCCTCCCCCTTCTTAATATTAGCCAGACATGATAGGCTTCCGATCATCCTTCTCCTCTTGACAGCATTGTCCTTTTTAATGGTGAGGTCAGCAACAGAGGCTTGCATCTATACACCTCCCCCTGATTACCTCCCCCAAGTTGAGCAGCCATATTGTGGACAAGCACTAAGGTGGGGTCCATGAGTTGGGCCTGCACAAATCTCTCACTATCAATCCTCCCCCAGTCAATAGCCACAGTGTGGTTAGGCTTACTCACGGTTCTTGGCTCAGAAGTGGATGATGGAGACCGGGAATGCAAACCATCCCTGGAAAAGATGTTAGAAAGATCCACATCAGGGTCCTGCTTGGCTTGGAGGTGGGTGATGGCTGCTTCAAACTGACTGGATAGTCCTTGTCCTAGGTCATTCTCCAAAATGACTGGTGTGAGCAGGTAATTCACAAGCCCCACTTTCACTTCCCTTTGAGTGGTATCCGAAACAACAGGCTTGGTGGGGCCATCTATGAACCCCACTTCAACTTCCTCCTGGCTAGACCCCGAAACAACAGGTGTGGGGAGGCTGTCAATAAACTCCATATGGACCTCTTCCTGGTCAGACCCCAAAGTAACTGGTGTGGGGACGGTGTCCATAAGCTCCACATCAGCCTTGCTCTGATTAGTCTCCACAATGACAGGTGTGGGGAGGCTGTTCACAAGTCTCACATCAACCTCTCCCTGGTCCTTTCCCGAAATAACTGGTGTGGGGACGGTGTCCATAAGCTCCACATCAGCCTTGCTCTGGTCAGTCTCCACAATGACAGGTGTGGGGAGGCTGTTCACAAGTCTCACATCAACCTCTCCCTGGTCCTTTCCCGAAATAACTGGTGTGGGGACGGTGTCCATAAGCTCCACATCAGCCTTGCTTTGGTCAGTCTCCACAATGACAGGTATGGGGAGGCTGTTCACAATCCCCACATAGATCACTTCCTGGTTGGTCCCCAAAATACCAGGTGTGGGGAGGCTGTCCACAAGCTCCACCTCGACCTCTCCCTGGTCGGTCCTTAGGTCCAACTGCACACATGCCAGAGGAATGTCTGAGCGCTGGCCCTCAGCCAGGGAGATGGATAATTGGGAATCTGGTACAGGGTCTTCTGGAGAAACAATAACTGGGCTTACCAGAGTGATGGAAGATCCAATCTCTCGAAGTCCCTGAGCCTGTATATCACCGACCTTGACCGTCTGGATGTGGGGATGGAGGTTGGCTGGTGTACGGTGTCCGGCCTGCCGTAGGGTGTGGACTGGATAAACCACTTCCTCAGCTGTTGGTGTTTCTTGGGAGTAGCATTCCTCAGGTCTTGTTGGTTCATCTCGGCATATGTTGACTGGTTGGACTGGCAGACGGGCTCCAAGCATGCGGCCTCGGTTTTGGAGACAATCTTTATTTATATGTCCATGACGCCCACATGTATAACAGCGCCATAGATTGGGCGAGTCACAGGCCCTGTTTGTAGTCCTTTGTTTTGGCGCAGTTTCTGCTGAGTAGCGGGACCATCCTTCTCGACCGGCTGGTGTTAGCAGTACTGCAGCTGGAATCCCATAAACATATTCCAGAACATAAGCCCTCTCTTCTCTTGAGGATCTAGGCCCCAATGCATCCAACAACGCTGTGGCTTGGGCCATTTTGGACAAACTTGATTCCCGATTGTCACTAGATCCATGATGTGGCACATAGTTTAAATCCTCTGGGTCAATATCGGCGGGATCCTCATCGTCCTCTGCATCATTCTGGGCATCCCAACGGACTAATTTCTGGATCAAGACTGACCGAGTCTCAGCGTTCCAGTAGATAATCTTTCGCCTCTGGCACAGATCCTGTAGCATCCATTTACTGCAGCGGTCGTAACTCCTCTGTTGTCCTTGTACCATGGCTGAGCTGGTGGGGTTAGACATGGCAGTGTCCGAAACCTGAATGCCTCCCCTATGGCCTGCTGGGTATGCTTATGTGCCTCCCTGGTTGTTGAGCCCTGGACGGTGTCCGAAAACACCAGTCCGCTGCAGCTCCCCTGGGTAAACCAGGCTGAGTAGTATCCCACTGCTGCCACCAATTGTGGAGACAAGGGGCTCTGTGGGTGCTCTCGTCCACTAAAACCCGCCGCCTTTAGAAAGACAGCATGGCTCAGGGCTCATCCCAACTGAACGCCAGCCTCCTTAACCATGGGCGTAACACTACTCAGACAACACAGGGTGAGGGAACCACAATAATTAGACTTTATTGGATCCCCAAACAATTAACGGCACATAACACATAACCAGCAAAACACACAAATGTAACAGGCAACAGAGTCTTACCTTTCCGCTGGCTCACCAGGGATTTAGAATGTCCATGCCTCAGAGGTTCCAGGGCCGCTTACTCCAGTCCAGCAGCACCCCACTTTTGGCGGGCACCCACCGAGAAAGGAATAACGCCAGATTTAGGAAGCTGTGTGAGGTCTGCAAAGTCTGTAACAGGTGACTGAACTGTCCCAACCTGAGTGTCCTCCTTAAGTAGTCCTGGTATGATGTTACAATCCTGGCAGCCGGAGTCGAAATCCCTAGGCTGTGGATATGGTCTCCAACCGGATCCGGAGTCCCTAGATTGAAGCCATAAGATATCCTGATCCTCTAGTCAGCTCCAAAGAGCTTAAACTGGATCCATCAGCATCCATTAACCTTCATCCACCCTGGTGGCTTAAAGAAGTCCCTTTTATAGCCATAACCTTCCCTTAGGATACACTGCGTCCTCATTGATTGGTTGGACAAGATTGCTTCTCCCATTGGATGAATTTCAAGCTGCATGGATAATGTTCATTTAAATGATGTGCATAGAAAGACTCAGTATATCTACATGGAGTCGGCAAGTCACCGACTAGACAATGGCTACTAAGGTAATTACATTATCAATTCACAACTACAATACAATGGTTACTGGAAATGTCTGGAGAACAATACGTTTGGCTTTCAGTGGCCAACACAATTACATTGAGTCAACAAGAGTCTTGTAAAAACAATGAGGGACTTCTCCCCTGTCTATAGACAATCTATCATGCTGTCTGGCTGGATTTCAAGAAACTTTAACCCATGAGAGTCCATGTCATCACACCCTTCACGGCAGCACACAGGAGGTTAACTCTAATAGGGACAGGAAACACAAAGAGGTTAAATAACACCTCCCCACCTCCCATCTCCAGTGTTTTTCCAAGTAACCACAAAATGCATGAATAGTCTAAATCTTTTATTTCAGAAATAAGCCATTAAAATGCAGCAAAATTAAATTGATAGAGAGGGAAAAGTTGTGCTCTCGTGGAGGGTTTCCTAGAAACCGAATTAACGGTAAGATAAATTCCATTTTCTCTAGTCACCTTCCATGACAGCACACAGGAGGAGTACCAACGAAACATGTTAATGAGGGACCACAGCCTGTAGGACCTTTCGAGTAAAGGCCAAATCCTGATTGGAAAGCCAGTCTAGTCGGTAATGTTTGACGAATGTATGGACAAAGGACCAGGTAGCTGCTCTGCAAATCTGATCGATGGACGCTTCTACCTTCTCGGCCCAGGAAACTGACATCGACCGTGTGGAATGTGCTGTTAAGTGATCCGGAGGAAGGAGGCCCTGGGTAGTGTATGCTTCCTTGATAGCGTTCTTTATCCAGTAGGATAATGTGCGCTTGGCTGTCTTCTTCCCAGTATTCTGTCCCACACTCTGAATGAAAAGGTTGGAATCCTTCCTGAAGGATTCCGTCTTTTGTAGGTAGAGCATCACTGCTCTACGTACATGAAGGGAATGAAAGTCCATCTCTCTCTGGTTAGCTGGGTTCTGGAAAAAGGAAGGCAAGATAATTTCCTGGTTCTTATGAAAGTCTGACACCACCTTTGGGAGAAAGGAAGAATCCAGACAGAAGACAATTCGATCATCAAGAATCTTCATATAAGGCTCTCGTATGGTAAGAGCCTGGATCTCGCCCACTCGTCTGGCCGTGGTGATCGCAATCAAGAAGGCAGTTTTCCAGGATAGGAATCTTAAGGATGAGGAAGCCAGAAATTCAAAGGGAGCCTGAGATCCCAGGGAGGGACTATAGGGAGTTGCCTAGGACAAGATCTGAGCGCCGAAGACAGGAATCGTTTTACCCAGCGATGGTTTGCCAGGTCTTGATCAAAATAAGCACTCAAATCTGATACCTGGACCTTAAGAGTGCTGGGACTGAGACCTTTCTCAAGGCCCGACTGTAGAAAGTCCATGATGTGAGCCACATTTGGATGGAACAGATCATGCATTCGAGGACTGCACCAGGCGGTAAAGTTTTTCCAGATTTTAAAGTAGATAAGATTAGTGACAGGCTTACAGCTCTCCTGTAGCGTGTCAATGATTCTTTCTGAGAAGCCCCTGACTCTCAGAATAACCGATTCAGAAGCCACGCTGCCAAGTTCAGTCTCTTGAGGTCTTGGTGAATGAGCGGACCTTGATGGAGAAGATCGGGAACCTGAGGCAATAAGAAGGGGCCGTCCTGAGATAAGGAGACAAGGGCCCCAAACCAGCTTCTCCTGGGCCACAGTGGCGTGACCAGTATGATAGCAACTCTGTCTGATCTTATCTTCTGCAGAGTCCTTGGCAGTAATGGAATTGGTGGAAAGGCATAGGCTAGTCAAAACCTCCAAGGAAGGGAGAAGGCATCCACTGCTAGTGCCTGATCGTTGTGATCTAGTGAAAAAAAAATTCTACCTTTGTGTTTTGCCGGGTCGCAAAGAGATCCACCTCCGGCAGTCCCCACCTTAGGGCTAAGGTGCGGAATACTTCTGGATGCAGGGACCATTCCCCCGGATGAACATCCTTCCTGCTGAGATAATCCGCTTGAGTGTTTGCAGAACCTCTGAGATGGACGGCCGATAGTGATAGTGTCAAGGGAGGAATTTGGGTAAAGACTGCTAATGGACTCTTCATTTGGGATATCAGAGATGGTGCCGTATTAGCTGTATATCAGTGCCGATATATCAATGTATCAGACAATGAACACACAGACATGCTCTCTCTTTCAGCCAACGTCATCAACTGACTCGTGTATTCGATAGATCCAATTATACAGTAAGCATGAATAACCTTGAAGCTAAACAGGGAGTGCTTCACTCCCCAATTTGTCACAGCACATTGCCTGCCTCCCGTAGATTCCTTCTGTGTGAACATTACTGATAACATTTTTGCAGCTTCACATTCTGGCTTCATTATCTTTGGTTAAATCCTTCATGGCTATACAACTTAAAGTTATATTATGGGTCTATGCGATGGCTACATAGACAGATTATTATACAACTACATCTATATTTTGATTATTTATATACACAGATATTCTTATTACGTTTGAACAAACAAGCTATTGCTCAGTGCCACCTCCACAGTCCCCCCTTAATAAAATATCTGTGAATCTTATTACCTTAAATTTTAAAATTTTCCCCATTTAGATATATTTTATTATTTGGGACTTATTTGTGACCTACTGCCCTTGGGACTTTAATTATATCTATATATGTGGGCTTTTTATGAGATTGTTGTCTAATTTAACACTACAGATTTTGACTCCCCCCTTAAGTACTTACATTTTATTTATTAAAAATAACTTTATGATTTATAGGGGCTATTAGAATTGGCGTTCTTACTTTCATTAGGGCACATTATCCTGATTAAAAGAGATTGAATTTAGACCTTATCTTAAAATTAACACCTGACCCAAAAAAACCCATTTGCTACAGATTGTCTATGGTTTCTTTTTCCGGATATGAAACAAAAAGAAGGATGCTAGGTCAGTGCTAGTCCATTTAGGGCCACTTTTTGAACCTGGATAATGTGCTCTTGATAAAAAAAAAACAAAACATGATGAGGCTTCATGTATAGTTTGTGGCGCAGACTTGGAAAAACCTTCTGGAATAATGGGTAGAATAGCGGCCGCTTTCTGCTTCGGTTGTGTCGGATCCATTGGTTTCTGAGATGTGACGTCAACTTGCATGTCACTGCCAGTGCTCAGCAGACTAGGCCGGAGAGACTTCAGCCTGATGGGATAGGCTCTTCCAAAACTTTTCCCGAGATGAGAGAATCCATAGCTAGTATTTTATATTAAGGAAAATCACTGAATATATTCATATGAATTGGTAGGAGACAAAAACATTTATAAATTGTTAGGTTACATTAACCAAACCACATTTTTGGGTCTATGAAATGGCTGAATTAAGTATTTTAGATTACTCAATTCGTACCCTCAACAGTCCCCCCCTTTGACTCACTTCTGCCATTTCTAAATACTAAGAGTACTGTGTTCCCTTAGGAAAAGAGGAAGAAAGATCTGTTGGGAAATCCTGCCTGACTGAACGTTGAGACATGGGTGGAGAGGGGAATGGGATTTCTTCACCGGTTTGAGACCAAGGACTCCTAGGCGAGTCCTCACCCTTTGTAGTTGGACTTTCCCATGTCTCAAGGCTCTCCAAGTCCTCTTTTCTAACTGTTTCGGCAATGATGGTCTGAGACTGTACAGGTCTTTTTGTAAAGGATAAATATGAGCAGGACGCTCAGTGCAGCTCCGGTGAATCGACCCTTCTGCAATACAGAGCGTGAATCCATGTTGTCCTGCCGTTGAGCTTTATCGAAATTTCTGGACCAGCTCATCTAATCTTGGCTCATGGCTCTCTCACTTGTCCTTTTTAGGATCAATCAGTCTCCTGACTGAAAACCATATACTACTAACTCTGATTTAGGATCTGGAATTAGAAAATACACTTGTTTAGTTCACTATTTAGTTAATCATATAAAAATTGTACGTGCTTTGCGCTAAACCAAAAAGCATTTTACATAGAGACCTGTTTGCTACTAAAGAAAAACATAACCCACATTGGTTCACAACTTGATAGTTTATTTTTAAAAACCACTTGCATTATGTGGATTTTCAGCAATGATGTCGTTTTCTGCACTGGAAAGCCTCTGACCAGACCTGGAAAGAAATCTACACAACACGCACAGACTTGCATATAACGTGCTCATGATATACATCTATAATCAGTATGCAGTCTCTAAAAATGGGTAGAGCAGGTGCAGGGTGTTTCTGCGGACTCTTTACAGTTTTTCTTCATTGTTTCAAGAACGTGTTTTACAAGACCGGGTGAGTTTGCCTACCTGGGTACTAAACCCTGGTGTCACCAAAGCGCACACTGATATCCAACTTTTGCAGATGTTAGTCCATGTTACTTGGGCCAATATTAAGAAGAGCTGTCATTGCAGAGAAAGCTTACCGCCCTTCATCCACAGACCTTCCTCAGTCAGCTGGCTCCCTGCGTCTCGCACTCCACTTCTTGTTGATTTGCTTTTTCCTGTAGGGATTTAAGAACACAAGGAGTGACAGAAGTCACTGACGTGACAGATGTCACTGAGGCATGGTCTTTATGCATGGTAAAGGACTCCTCAACTCTAGGCCCGTTCACTGCGTCTTGGTCAGCTGCACCTGTGCAGGGATCTCCATCCGATTCCATCAGCTCAGATCTAGACTTTCTTTTCGGCATACCTAGCTTATTTGACAACAGGAAAGATCTATATCCTACATACATTTTGACTATCTTACCTACCTCTGCTTCACCCATCTAGAGAGGCACTTACGTCACTTCCTCCTGTACCGATAGGAGGGGAGAGAATGGCTTAAATTTAGACTACCTCATGTTGTGCAAACCGTAACATATCCAGTGCAGAATCAACGACCATCTGATTTCATCTATAAAAACAAAAACTAAAAGAAATATGCATTAGATCATTTTTATAACAGACATGTTTCATAGTAGTCCAATAAACATGATAAAACTGTTGCAAAAGAAAGGCCAGTTTTAAAGCTTATCCAATATGTCTGCTGTGCCTTTCACTGCTGGAAAAATATAATAGACATCTACTTTTTCCCCCTTTTTATGTTTTGTTTTTATATACTACTTTGGCAACATTTATAGGTTTATAACAGCAAACAATATAATTAAACAACTGATAAATATAACCTATACTTTACTGGGAAATTTTGAAATCTTACAACACGGTTCATAGATATTCTGTATCTACAAAAGAAAGGAAAGTAATCAATATTGGCAGTTTGTATGCAAAAATAATACAAAACAAAAACATTTCCATAAAAATAAAAAACCTAATTTGTATATTTTAGGAAATATAATTTTCCCTGCAAAATTAATTTAATTATTTAGATATCAGCAGAATACTATTGATAATTTCCTGTGAAATTTTGAACTCTTAGGCGGGCTTTGCATGTTGCGACATCGCAAGCCGATGCTGCGATGTCGCACGCGATAGTCCCCGCCCCCGTCGCAGGTACAATATCTTGTGATAGCTGGCGTAGCGAAAATTATCGCTACGCCAGCTTCACATGCACTCACGTGCCCTGCGACCGTCGCTCTGGCCGGCGACCCACCTCCTTCCTAAGGGGGCGGGTCGTGCGACGTCACAGCGACGTCACAGCGACGTCACATGGCAGGCGGCCAATAGCAGCGGAAGGGCGGAGATGAGCAGGATGTAAACATCCCGCCCACCTCCTCCTTCTCATTGCAGCCGGGAGGCAGGTAACGTGATGTTCCTCGCTCCTGCAGCTTCATACACAGCGCTCATTCATCGTATCAAAAAGGTTTTACACACTACGACATCGCAAGTGACGCCGGATGTGCGTCACTTTCGATTTGACCCCACCGACATCGCACCTGCGATGTCGTAGTGTGCAAAGCCGCCCTAAGGATTAAACAAAATCCACTCCACCAGCAAGAAAAAGCACTTGTTAGTATATAAAACACATGTAGTTCCGCAAATTTCTGCAGAAGCCATTTTTTTTTCCTCTCTCTGCTTCGTCAGTTTTTTTTTCTTTACAACTTGTGATAAGCACACCCTCCCACACATCCCTGCAGGCTTATGGCCCCCACTTGTCCTTCAGAGTGCACAATGTTAGAATGGCTGGTGGGAAAAACAGATACAAGAAAAACCATAGGCAGAACTTTCACTACAATCACAGTAAATAACTTTCACTACAGACATGTATCCTGAAAGGCATCATTAGAACGGGTGGCTTGGGACTGGAAATCACTGCAGCAAAAGGGCAAGCAGCCAGGGGCTCCCCTCTGTGTCATTAGGGAAGATTGGGGCAGACTCGTGGGTGCAGCCCAGACTGTGGGCAGTATCTTGGAAAATCTCCTGTGACTGATTTAAAGGGATACTGTGATACTCTGGGAAAAGGCACACCTGGCTTCAGGTAGATCATTACTGAATCTACAAGGAACACCTTTATTGTGGATTTGTGTGCTGCAAGTTTTGGTTACGGTTTTGAGGGTACCTGTCCAAATACTGAGATTTGGGGGTGTGACACTTTCTTTGATAGTGATCGGGCTGACCACAACACCAACAATTCTGTTGCTGGCTCTACTGGTTTTGTTGATCGGGAGCTACGTATACGGGGTTTGGGCCCTGCTGGGGCATGGGCTGTGGTGGGGGCTGCATCGGCGCTTTTGTTTACACCAATTGATCTTGAGCCCATCTTTTTAAAGCGGCACAACACTGTTGTCCACTTTGGAAAGTGCTGTCATCAGTGCCTGGGGGCATTGTGAGATGGGGCTCCATTAAGGACCAAAAACTGTCTCCTGCTTTTATCTTGGTGAGATTAACCAGGTCCTTCTGAGCAGCTGAATATAACTGGTGGACCTGTAGCATCTTCCTATAAAATCACAGAGGGTTAATTTCGGGATCTGGCAGGCAGGGGATTAATGCCGCTGACTGGGTGGGGTTGAAGGGAACATATTTAAATTAGGGCTATTCCTCATCAGGTTCGGGGTAGGGCTCACTATGTGTTCTAGAGGAAAAAAGGGCATCCAAGGGGAGGGGATTGGTAACTGGGGAGCGTGACGCCAGACTGGCCGATGAGGGGAGAGACGGCATTGCAGGTATGGGAGGGACCAATGGGTATGGGTGTGGAAAGGGTTAAGGGATGCTGTCTAGTGACTGCAGCATCTGTGAATATCCCTGGGACGGGGGAATAGAATGGGGATCAGGTTGTGGGGCAGCAACAAAACAACCTGTCAGAGGACCCTCAGATCTGTCCTCAGACTCGGGTAACATATAGAAAAACACAACATCTCCTCGCTCATCCTCTTCTTTGAACTCAATATATCCATCTGATAGCAATATCTGCGTCATTCTGTTAAACAATTCAGCATCAATCAACAAATAATACTCTGAAAATCTCCGGGGTATGATACACAGCTGAACTGTCTCCAGCACGTTCCCCTCCCTAAGGAATGTTTACTAAATCTATTCTTTGAATCCTCAGGTTTCTTAACCTTGTCTTCTCCGTTCTAAACATTTTTGTTATCTTGGTGGTGTCTGGATTACACTAATTTATGACTATGCGGTGTTCGTTACAGCCCGGCCGGAACTTAAGGCTCCACCTCTATACTAGCTGCTCCCTCAGCTATATAGTAATAAGGGTATCCCGTGATATGGAGGAGGGATACAAAATATATTCCCTCCGGACTTGATCAGCTGCACCAAATTTAATGTCCTAATCCCTATCTTGAGCCACGGGAACCCCCTAATAAGGGTATCCCGTGATATGGAGGAGGGATACAAAATGTATTCCCTCCGGACTTGATCAGCTGCACCAAATTTAATGTCCTAATCCCTATCTTCAGCCACGGGAACCCCCCCCCGCGTCTTTAATTACAGACCGGGTGAGTCTAGCTAGCTATATCCAGCCACCACCATCTTTCCTGCCCTAAAAACCGTCCTCTGGATCCCGTGTGACACTCTCGATCGATCCACACCTCAGGGCTGGAATCGTGCTCTGAGCTCCAGCGGGCATCACCCCTGAGTACAATCAGGTACCTTTTAACACCGATTTGGACACACAGCCCGTCACTCCCTCCTCTCCAAACCAACAACAATGGTAGTGAATACACAGTATGTAACACTCACCCACGTGATGGAGATGATCAGTCTACTTGGAGCGGAGGGAGATCTCAGTCCGCGATGTCCAAAGCATCGGTATTGCCAGATCGGTAATGCATCTGTGAAAGAAGCCCCATGCTGGTGCGCCAACTGTCAAGGGACGAATTTGGGTAAAGACTGCCAATGGAGTCTTCATTTGGAAAAACCAGAGACGGTGCCGTATTAGCTGTATACCAGTGCCGATATATCAATGTATAAGACAATGAACACATAGACATGCTCTCTCTTTCAGCCAGCGTCATCAACTGACACGTGTATTCGATAGATCCAATTATAAAGTAAGCATGAATAACCTTGAAGCTAAACAGGGAGTGCTTCACTCCCCAATTTCTCACAGCACATTGCCTGCCTCCCATACATTCCTTCTGTGTGAACATTACTGATAACACTTTTGCAGCTTCACATTCTGGCTTCATTATCTTTGGTTAACTCCTTCATGGCTATACAACTTAAAGTTATATTATGGGTCTATGTGATGGCTACATAGACAGACAAATTATTATACAATTACATCTATATTTTGATTATTTATATACACAGATATTCTTATTACGTTTGAACAAACAAGCTATTGCTCAGTGCCACCTCCACAATAGGAAATGCCGCTCTGCCCAAGAAAATATTCTTGCAGAAATCCTTTGCAGGCTTCGGTGGCGCATGCTTCCCTGATGAGGAAGGTGAGCCACAAATGTCATATTGTCCAAGTACACCATCACATGTGCCCCTTGGAGCATGAGGTACGCTGCTTTGAGTGCCTGGTAGATGGCGTACAGCTCTCGGTAATTTGAGGACTGGCAGCTGACTTCCTGGGACCAGAGGCCTTGAAAGGGAACTTGAGAGATGATTGCTCCCCAGCCTCTCTGGCTGGCATCTGTGGTAACTGTCACTAATGGCTCTCGACTCCTATGTACTCCCCTTTGCAGATGGGTGGGAACCATCCACAACAGCAAGGATGTTTTTACCAGACACGGCATGGATATTTTCTTGTTCAGGGACCTCTGGGAACCGTCCCAAGATGCAAGAATGTGAACCTGTAGGGAGTGTGAGTGGGCCTGAGCCCAGGACACCGCTGTGATGCACGATGTCATAGATCCCAGCACTGACATTGCGAACCTCAGGGTGACAATTCATTGGCCATGCAGAGACGAAACCTTGTTCTTTATTCCCAACTGTTTGTTGATGGGAAGGAAGGACTTTTGTTTGACAGAGTCCAACAGCACTCCAAGGAGGATCTTTCTTGTAGAGGGAAGGAGATCTGACTTTTGATGGTTTCTGACCCATCCAAGTCTGCGTAGTAACCAGAGTGTTGTTTGCATATGTTGGTTGAGCAACTGGGCAGAGGGGGCCACTACCATGAAGTCGTCGATGTAGGGAACTATACAGATGTGCTGATTTCTTAGAAATGCTACCTCCGCCCCCATTATCTTGGTGAAAACCCGAGGTGCAGAAGAGAGACCAAATGGGAGCGCGTTGAACTGGTAGTGCTGAAGACGCCTCTCGTGACGGACCGCGAAATCTTTTGTGAGCGTAAAAGATTGGGACGTGATAATACACATCCTTTAAATCTATTGTGGCCATGAAAAACCATGGACAAATGAGGGGCGTTCTGGATCTGACCGACTCCATCTTGAAACTCCTGTAGATAATGTGACGATTTAATGGCCTGAGGTTGATAATTAACCGAGGTGTGCCGTTGGGTTTTTGATCCAGGAATAGATGGGAGTAATGACCGTGACCCACCTCTGGCTCTGGTACCAAGGAAACAACCCCTATTTTTTGGAGGTTCTGAATGCAGAGCATGAGAGTGTCTTGTGACCCCTGTGAGGGAGAGGATGTGACCCTTTGACAGCATGGAGGATATGTGGCAAACTCGACTTTGACATCTTCTCTGATGGTGTTTATGACCCATTGATTCAAGGATATCTCCTGTCACTGACTGAGAAATGCCGACAGCCGACCCCCTAACCTGATGGCATCATTGCTTGTCCTGGCGATGGCTCTGATCTTCAGTCTTTTGTGAAATAAAGATGTTCCTTCCCCTGCCTCCTTTCGGATAACTCCAATGGACAGTTTTACCCTTCTCTCGGTACTGGGTAGATTGATTACGGGGGGGGGATGAAAAAACTTTTTTTGTTGTTTCTCTTCTGGCAACAGCTTCTTCTTATGCGTTACCTTCTCCAGAATCTTGTCCAGAGCTGGA
Organism: Anomaloglossus baeobatrachus; assembly: GCF_048569485.1. NCBI lineage: Eukaryota > Metazoa > Chordata > Amphibia > Anura > Aromobatidae > Anomaloglossus > Anomaloglossus baeobatrachus. The sequence continues at coordinate 32,120 of NW_027445024.1, forward strand.
CCGAAAACATGTTCACCTCTAAATGGAATAGTGCACAGCTTAACCTTGGAGGTCGCGTCACTGTTTCAAAGTTTAAGCCAAAAGGCCCTTCTTGCTGAATTGGAAAGAACGCCACTTCTTGCTGCCATGCGGACGGACTCAGCTGAAGCGTCAGCAAGAAATCCAGTTGCTTTCTGGAGAAGAGGAAGGAAAGGCAGGAGATCTTCCTTTGGTGTGTCTCGAGTGAGATGTTCTCTAGTGGGCCCAGCCACCGGGACAGGGATCTGGCCACTCAGGTATAAGCTACCCCGGTATAATGGAGAACCGCGGAGGTCTCCCATGATTTTCTAAGGAGGCTGTCCAATTTATGGTCCATGGAATCCTTAAGTTGTAATGAATCTTCAAAAGGGAGAGGTGTCTTTCTCACTACCCTGGCAACATACACATCCACTTTAGGTACTTCCCAGCAGCAGGTGGGGTCCTCTTCCAGCAGGAATCTATTTCTCAATTCTCAGGGAATGTTAAGGTGTTTCACAAGAGCTTCCCACTCTTGAAGAACCATATCTCTGATTATCTCGTGTACAGAAAATCACACCTTCTTACGGGTCCGTAATCCCCCGAACATTTCTTCCTGTATTGACCTAATAGCCTTCTCATCCTCAACCCCCATAGTATCCCACACTGCTCCCAGAAGTTCATCCATATCACCATTTGAGAAAAAATATTTGGTCTCAACTCTATCTGAAAATACACCTTCATCTTTTTCTATCAACTCATCTAGCGGCGAGAAGGAAGGACCTTCTAATGAGTCCAACTCTGAGTCTCCCACAGGGCTTAGTTTTCTCTTCTTAGGTGCAGGGGTTGCAGCGGGAAGAGGCTGGGAGAGGGATGCTAGGGAGGACTGAACTTCCTGACGTACCAGGTTTTTTAATTTAACCAGAAGGGAGGGTTGTTCCTCTCTAACTACCTGATCAGTACAGGGCTGATATAGCTTCTTAGAATGGTCTGAAGGAAGCTTCTTATTACACATGGTACACTTTTTGCTTGAGGTCTTCTCTTTCTTGGGTGCAACATTCTTGTCTCCCTAAGGAGGGGGATGAGAGGACGTAAGTATACACTCAGGAAGAGGAGAATTCCGACAGAGCAATACGAGCCCATAATCCCGACCTTCCCCCAAGTCACTGTACTCACAGAACCAGGGGCTGAGCTGGGCTCTACAGAAGCACAGTTGTTGAGCGGTCTCCCTCCATCCTCAGTCCTGGAGAGCGCTCTCACCGTGGTCCCTTTAATGAGGTCCGGATGTATCCAGCTGTCCACAAAGTGGATGACTCCACCTCCTCCGTCGGGGTGGAGCAGGATTCCAACGGAGTGAGTGCCGACAACACCACAGGGCCGTGCAGCGCCATTTTAGAATGCACGAACCCGGAAGCGACGTCGACGAAGGGCGTCCGATGACGTCACTTCCACGTGCCCACAGCTGCCGCGTGAGAAAAGGAGGTGCCGGGAGCTACAGGAGGTACCCAGTGAGTCAGCCTTCCCCGCTTTACCTTCAAGAGGCACAGGATGGGCAGGCAGATCCCGAATCCAGAGGAGATGGGAGCAGCGATGGAGGAGGAAGCGGGCTAGCTTCGCCCTCAGCTGCTTGGTTGGTAAGAAATACTGATGCGGCGCACTCATCACCAGCCACGAAAGCACCGGAGGTAATCTCTTCGTGCCCCCATAGGGCCCAGGAACAACACTGGAGATGGGAGGTGGGGAGGGGTTGTTTATCCTCTTTGTGTTTCCTGTCCTTTTTAGGACAGAGAGTTACCCTCCTGTGTGCTGCCATGGAGGGTGACTAGAGAAAATAACCACTAGGATATCAGACATATAAAATCCTTTAGTTTTTTTATTACAACAATTATCCTTTGTAAAGGGATCATTTTTATAACAATGGGCTCAATTTATGAGGGACTGTGACGACATGGACTCTCATGGTTTAAAGTTTCTTAACATTCAGCCAGACTATTGTTCTTATGTGTGCTAAGTCATGTTTGCTTAGCTATTGTATCTCCAGTCTCTTCCAGTAATCATTGTATTGTAGTTGTGTATTGATAATGAAATTACCTTAGTAGCCATTGTCTAGTCGGTGACTTGCCGACTCCATGTAGATATACTGAGTCTTTCTATGCACATCATTTAAATGAACATTATCCATGCAGCTTGAAATTCATCCAATGGGAGAAGCAATCTTGTCCAACCAATCGATGAGGACGCAGTGTATCCTAAGGGAAAGTTATGGCTATAAAAGAGACTTCTTTAAGCCACCAGGGATGATGAAGGTTGATGGATGCTGATGGATCCAGTCTAAGCTCTTTGGAGCTGACTAGAGGATCAGGATATCTTATGGCTTCAATCTAGGGACTCCGGTTCCGGTTGGAGACCATACCCACAGCCTAGGGATTTCGACTCCGGCTGCCAGGATTGTAACGTCATACCAGGACTACCTAAGGAGGACACTCAGGTTGGGACAGTTCAGTCACCTGTTACAGACTTTGCAGACCTCACACAGCTTCCTGAATCTGGCATTATTCTTTTCTCGGTGGGTGCCCGCCAAAAGCGGGGTGCTGCTGGACTGGAGTAAGCGGCCCTGGAAGCTCTGAGGCATGGACATTCTAAATCCCTGGTGAGCCAGCGGAAGGGTGAGACTCTGTTGCCTGTTACATTTTTGTGTTTTGCTGGTTATGTGTTATGTGCCATTAATTGTTTGGGGATCCAATAAAGTCTAATTGTCTAATTATTGTGGTTCCCTCACCCTGTGTTGTCTGAGTAGTGTTACGCCCACGGTTAAGGAGGCCGGCGTTCAATTGGGATGAGCCCTGAGCCACACTGTCTTTCTAAAGGCGGCGGGTTTTAGTGGACGAGAGCACCCACTGAGCCCCGTGTCTCCACAATTGGTGGCAGCGGTGGGATACTACTCAGCCTGGGTTACTCAGGGGAGCTGCAGCGGACTGGTGTTTTCGGACACCGTCCAGGGCTCAATAACCAGGGAGGCACATAAGCATACCCAGCAGGCCATAGGGGAGGCATTCAGGTTTCGGACGCTGCCATGTCCAACCCCACCAGCTCAGCCATGGGACAAGGACAAGAGAGGAGTTACGACCGCTGCAGTAAATGGATGCTACAGGATCTGTGCCAGAGGCGAAAGATTATCTACTGGAACGCTGAGACTCGGTCGGACTTGATCCGGAAATTAGTCCGTTGGGATGCCCAGAATGATGCAGAGGACGATGAGGATCCCGCCGATATTGACCCAGAGGATTTAAACTATGTGCCACATCATGGATCTAGTGACAATTGGGAATCAACTTTATCCAAAATGGCCCAAGCCACAGCGTTGTTGGATGCATTGGGGCCTAGATCCTCAAGAGAAGAGAGGGTTTATGTTCTGGAATATGTTTATGGGATTCCAGCTGTAGTACTGCTAACACCAGCCGGTCGAGAAGGATGGTCCCGCTACCCAGCAGAAGCTGCGCCAAAACAAAGGACTACAAACAGGGCCTGTGACTCGCCCAATCTATGGCGCTGTTATACATGTGGGCGCCATGGACATATAGATAGAGATTGTCTCCAAAACCGGAGCCGCATGCTTGGAGCCCACCTACCTGCTCAGCCGGTCAAGAGCCAGGGACTACGAGACACTGTTTCCTCCATTACCCTGGTAAGTCCAGTTATTGTTTCCCCAGAAGACCCTGTACCAGATTCCCAATTATCCATCTCCCGGGCTGAGGGCCAGCGCTCAGTCATTCCTCTGGCTTGTGTGCAGTTAGACCTAAGGACCGACCAGGGAGAGGTCAAGGTGGAGCTTGTGGACAGCCTCCCCACACCTGGTATTTTGGGGACCAACCAGGAAGTGATGAATGTGGGGATTGTGAACAGCCTCCTCATATCTGACATTGTGGAGACTGACTAGAGCAAGGCTGATGTTAGACTTATGGACACCGTCCCCACACCAGTTATTTCGGGAAAGGACCAGGGAGAGGTTGATGTGAGACTTGTGAACAGCCTCCCCACACCTGTTATTGTGGAGACTGACCAGAGCAAGGCTGATGTGGAGCTTATGGACACCGTCCCCACACCAGTTATTTCGGGAAAGGACCAGGGAGAGGTTGATGTGAGACTTGTGAACAGCCTCCCCACACCTGTCATTGTGGAGACTAATCAGAGCAAGGCTGATGTGGAGCTTATGGACACCGTCCCCACACCAGTTACTTTGGGGTCTGACGAGGAAGAGGTCCATATGGAGTTTATGGACAGCCTCCCCACACCTGTTGTTTCGGGGACTAGCCAGGAGAAAGTTGAAGTGGGGTACATAGATGGCCCCACCAAGCCTGTTGTTTCGGATACCACTCAAAGGGAAGTGAAAGTGGGGATTGTGAATTAGGTGCTCACACCAGTCATTTTGGAGAATGACCTAGGACAAGGACTATCCAGTCAGTTTGAAGCAGCCATCACCCACCTCCAAGCCAAGCAGGACCCTGATGTGGATCTTTCTAACATCTTTTCCAGGGATGGTTTGCATTCCCGGTCTCCATCATCCACTTCTGAGCCAAGAACCGTGAGTAAGCCTAACCACACTGTGGCTATTGACTGGGGGAGGATTGATAGTGAGAGATTTGTGCAGGCCCAACTCATGGACCCCACCTTAGTGCTTGTCCACAATATGGCTGCTCAACTTGGGGGAGGTAATCAGGGGGAGGTGTATAGATGCAAGCCTCTGTTGCTGACCTCACCATTAAAAAGGACAATGCCGTCAAGAGGAGAAGGATGATCGGCAGCCTATCATGTCTGGCTAATATTAAGAAGGGGGAGGAATGTGGCGACATGTACTCTCATGGGTTAAAGTTTCTTAACATTCAGCCAGACTATAGTTCTTATGTGTGCTAAGTCATGTTTGCTTAGCTATTGTATCTCCAGTGTCTTCTAGTAATCATTGTATTGTAGTTGTGTATTGATAATGTAATTACCTTAGTAGCCATTGTCTAGTCGGTGACTTGCCGACTCCATGTAGATATACTGAGTCTTTCTATGCACATCATTTAAATGAACATTATCCATGCAGCTTGAAATTCATCCAATGGGAGAAGCAATCTTGTCCAACCAATCGATGAGGACGCAGTGTATCCTAAGGGAAAGTTATGGCTATAAAAGAGACTTCTTTAAGCCACCAGGGATGATGAAGGTTGATGGATGCTGATGGATCCAGTCTAAGCTCTTTGGAGCTGACTAGAGGATCAGGATATCTTATGGCTTCAATCTAGGGACTCCGGTTCCGGTTGGAGACCATACCCACAGCCTAGGGATTTTGACTCCGGCTGCCAGGATTGTAACGTCATACCAGGACTACCTAAGGAGGACACTCAGGTTGGGACAGTTCAGTCACCTGTTACAGACTTTGCAGACCTCACACAGCTTCCTGAATCTGGCATTATTCTTTTCTCGGTGGGTGCCCGCCAAAAGCGGGGTGCTGCTGGACTGGAGTAAGCGGCCCTGGAAGCTCTGAGGCATGGACATTCTAAATCCCTGGTGAGCCAGCGGAAGGGTGAGACTGTTGCCAGTTACATTTGTGTGTTTTGCTGGTTATGTGTTATGTGCCGTTAATTGTTTGGGGATCCAATAAAGTCTAATTATTGTGGTTCCCTCACCCTGTGTTGTCTGAGTAGTGTTACGCCTACGGTTAAGGAGGCCGGCGTTCAGTTGGGATGAGCCCTGAGACACGCTGTCTTTCTAAAGGCGGCGGGTTTTAGTGGACGAGAGCACCCACTGAGCCCCGTGTCTCCACAGGGACCACTCCTGATTCATGAAGTGGTGCATGCCTTTTCATGAATCTGGAGCGTTTGACGATTGGTATGTGCCTACTTGTGCCATGCTAGAAATATTACTCCCTTGAGGGACTGGAGTGAAATCTCTGGCATAGGGAACGCCACAGCTCATCATGAATTTATGCAGCTGTGCTGTCCCACCCAAGCTCTGCCAATTTTGGAGTGAAAATGCCAAAAGCCGCCAAAGTTTGGCACAACTATGAATTGATCCAAATTTTTGTGACTTTTGAAAGATTTTGTGCCACTTTTTTGGCTTTAAAGCTTTGATAAATTGGGACCAGAGTGTCTTAACAACTTCCACATATCTAGGATGCATAGTGCGATTCAATTCCCCCATCACGGCTGGGGATAGAAGCTATACTGGCCATATAGTACAATACAAAGGGAAAGGGAAAAGAATGCACCAGGAAAAGGGTGAAGTGGTGACCCCTGACAATGAGTTGCAGCTCACCCTCCCTGCCCTCACCAACCCTATACAGTTTCCGAACTTTTCGCAAAGCAGGAATACCTCACCCCTTGCAAACCCTGAAATAGGCCCGAAGTAAGGATGGAGGGTATGAGCTGCAGAAACAGAGAACTGTCAGATAACAACACAATCTCTGGTATTTTCTAACACTCGCTGCTACTTGATTGTCCACCGGCCGTTATAGCTCTGTGACATCCCCTCACTATATTTGTGTGAAATGTCTACAGCTCTGCCTCAGCTCAAGAGGTTCTGAGCAAAATCATCACATCTAAACAATAGAAAGATAGGCATGAAGAATATATATTTTACAAGCATTTATTAACAAATCAACAAGTTTTGAAATGCAACTATATACCATGTTCCTATCTCCAATCTGGGGATGCGCTTTTTAGTAAATAAAGAAAACCTTTCATAAATGTTCCTAAAGGCTCTCGAAATACCCAACTTACTAGCAAAATAGAGCCCAAATTTCCATTTTGTGGAATCTTAGTATGCAGAGTGGGATCCCAAAAATCTCTGCAGCTGCTCTAAGGGGTACTTTGCACACCACGACATCGCAAGCCGATGCTGCGATGCTGAGTGCGATAGTCCCCGCCCCCTTCGCAGGTGCGATATCATGGTGATAGCTGGCATAGCGAACATTATCGCTACGCCAACTTCACATGCACTCACCTGTCCTGCGACGTCGCTCTGGCCGGCGATCTGCCTCCTTATTAAGGGGGCGGGTCGTGTAGCGTCATAACGACATCACACGACAGGCGGCTAATAGCAGCGGAGGGGTGGAGATGAGCGGGACATAAACATCCCGCCCACCTCCTTCCTTCCGTACTGGCAGCCGGGACGCAGGTAGGAGAAGTTCCTCGCTCCTGCGACTTCACACACAGCGATGTGTGCTGCCGCAGGAACGAGGAACAACATCGTAACATCGGTTATTTGAAAATTATGGAAATGACCGATGCTACACTGATGATACGATTACGACGCTTTTGCGCTCGTTAATCGTATCAAAAAGGATTTGCACACTACGATATCGCCTGTGACGCCGGATGTGCGTCACTTTCGATTTGACCCCACCGACATCGCACCTGCGATTTCGTAGTGTGCAAAGCCCGCCTAAGCACGAGACAGTGGTCTCTCAACTAATCCAGCGCGGTCACATACAGTCATGGCCAAAAGTTTTGAGAATGACACCAAAATTATATTTTCACATGATCTGTTGCCCTGTGGTTTTTAATTGTGTTTGTCTGATGTTTACATCACATACAGAAATATAATTGCAATCATATTATGAGTACTAAAAGGTTGTATTGACAGTTACAATGAGTTAATGCAGCAAGTCAATATTTGCAGTGTTGACCCTTCTTCTTCAGGACCTCTGCAATTCTCCCTGGCATGCTCTCAATCAACTTCTGGACCAAAGCCTGACTGATAGCTGTCCATTCTTGCATAAGCAATGCTTGCATTTTGCCAGAATTTGTTGGTTTTTGTTTGTCCACCCGTCTCTTGATGATTGCTCAAGTTCTCAATGGGATTAAGATCTGGGGAGTTTCCAGGCCATGGACCCAAAATCTCTATGTTTTGTTCCCTGAGCCATTTAGTAATCACCTTTTGCTTTATGGCAAGGTGCTCCATCATGCTGGAAAAGGCATTGTTGGGCGCCAAACTGCTCTTGGACAGTTGGGAGAAGTTGCTCTTGGAGGACATTTTGGTACCATTCTTTATTCATGGCTGTGTTTTTAGGCAAGACTGTGAGTGAGCCGATTCTCTTGGCTGAGAAGCAACCCCACACATGAATCGTTTCAGGATGCTTAACAGTTGGCATGAGACAAGACTGGTGGTATCGCTCACCTTTGTCTCCTAATAAGCTGTTTTCCAGATGTCCCAAACAATCGAAAAGGGGATTCATCTGAGAAAATGACTTTACCCCAGTCCTCAGCAGTCCACTCCCTGTACCTTTTGCAGAATATCAGTCGGTCCCTAATGATTTTCTGGAGAGAAGTAGCTTCTTTGCTGCCCTCCTTGAAACCAGGCCTTGCTCAAAGAGTCTCCGCCTCACAGTGCGTGCAGAAGCACTCACACCAGCCTGCTGCCATTGCTGAGCTAGCTCGGCACTGCTGGTAGTCCGATCCCGCAGCTGAAACAGTTTTAAGATACGGTCCTGGCGTTTGCTATTCCTTCTTGGGCGCCCTGGAGCCTTTTTGGCAACAATGGAAGATCTCTCCTTGAAGTTCTTGATGATGCAATAGATTGTTGACTGAGGTGCAATCTTTGTAGCTGTGATACTCTTCCCTGTTAGGCCATTTTTGTGCAGAGCAATGATAGCTGCACGTGTTTCTTTAGAGATAACCATGGTTAACTGAAGAGAAACAATGATACCAAGCACCAGCCTCCTTTTAAGGTGTCCAGTGGTGTCATTCTTACTTAATCATGACTAATTGATCGCCAGCCCTGTCCTCATCAACACCCACACCTGTGTTAATGGAACAATCACTAAAACAAGGTTAGCTGCTCCTTTTAAGGCAGGAATGCAATGATGTTGAAATGTGTTTTGGGGGTTAAAGTTCATTTTCTTAGCCAATATTGACTTTGCAAGTAATTGCTGTTAAGCTGATCACGCTTTATGACATTCTGGAGTATATGCAAATTGCCATTAGAAAAACTTAAGCAGTAGACTTTGTAAAAATTAATATTGGTAGCATTCTCAAAACTTTTGGCCATGACTATACTTTTATAAGATTTTACTGAAGTACTTAAGAAGGATCATGCAGCGCTGGGGTCGTAGTGCTCACTCTTTGATGGTGAGAGTGATCTCTGAGGGTTGTGGGATCTCACAACCTGGAAGTTCGTTTAGGGACTCTTCCAAAGGTTTTGGTACTGGGTTATATTTAGTAAATTCACTAATCTGTGCTCTCCACTGATTTAGTAATAAAAAAGGTAGTGACAGATTTGTCATAGGCACTATTTAAGGGGAACATCAAACACAATGCGCTTGAGATTGGGGGATATTACCCCCTTAACAGTGTCAGAAGCAGATTCCATAACAGTGCTTCATGACTATATTTTTTTGCTTCATTCTTTTTTCCTATTTTCCTCCTTCAAAACCTAGGTGTGTCTTGTGGTCCGAAAAATATGATACTTTTAAAAAGAAAGAAAATGGTTCTTCCCTCACAAATTCTAATTTGAGCAATCGTAGCCAATTTTTGGATAAAACACTTTAAATTATAGTACATCATGATGGCTTCTCCCTTGTGACTCATCTGACAACAGGACCTGACTAATGATTAAAAAACATTTGGCAAATTACGAATGCAAGAATGGCTGCTCTGCTCTGTGCTTTTTCTCATGGTCAACAAGACTTGATTTACCTGTTGAACATTTCAAATATTCACAACATGAAAAAAGTTCCTTCCCTGTGCGGCTTCTTCAGATGTTTAATGAGATCTGATTTCTGAGAGTAACATTTTCCACATTCAGAACATAAAAATGGTTTATCCCGTGTGAAGTTTTCCATGATCAACAAGACTTGATTTCCTTGTAAAACATTTGCCACATTCCAGGCATGAAAATGGCTTCTCCCCTGTGTGAGATCTTTGATGACTAACAAAAGCTGATTTATGAATAAAACATTTCCCACATTCTGAACATGAAAATGGTTTCTCACCTGTGTGAATTTTTTGATGTCTAACAAGATTTGATTTCTGAATAAAACATTTCCCACACTCTGAACATGAAAATGGCTTCTCCCCTGTGTGATTTTTCTGATGTGAAACAAGATGTGATTTCTGAATAAAACATTTCCCACACTCTGAACATGAAAATGGCTTCTCCCCTGTGTGAATTCTTTGATGCGCAACATGATCTGATTTCCGACTAAAACATTTCCCACACTCTGAACATGAAAATGGCTTCTCCCCTGTGTGAATTCTTTGATGCTCAACATGATCTGATTTCCGACTAAAACATTTCCCACACTCTGAACATGAAAATGGCTTCTCCCCTGTGTGCTTTTTCTGATGTGAAACAAGATGTGATTTCTGAATAAAACATTTCCCACACTCTGAACATGAAAATGGCTTCTCCCCTGTGTGAATTCTTTGATGCTCAACATGATCTGATTTCCGACTAAAACATTTCCCACACTCTGAACATGAAAATGGCTTCTCCCCTGTGTGAGATCTTTGATGCTCAACAAGTTCTGATTTCTGAATAAAACATTTCCCACACTCTGAACATGAAAATGGTTTCTCCCCTGTGTGAATTTTTTGATGTCTAACAAGATGCGATTTCAGAATAAAACATTTCCCACACTCTGAACATGAAAATGGCTTCTCCCCTGTGTGAGATCTTTGATGCTCAACAAGTTCTGATTTCCGAATATAACATTTCCCACACTCTGAACATGAAAATGGTTTCTCCCCTGTGTGAATTTTTTGATGTCTAACAAGATGTTGTTTATGAATAAAACATTTCCCACACTCTGAACATGAAAATGGCTTCTCCCCTGTGTGAGATCTTTGATGCACAACAAGTTCTGATTTCTGAATAAAACATTTCCCACATACTGAACATGAAAATGGTTTCTTCCCTGTGTGAATTTTCTGATGTCTAACAAGGTCTGATTTCTGAAATAAGCATTTCCCACACTCTGAACATGAAAATGGTCTCTCCCCAAAGTGATTTTTTTGATGGTTAGCAAGGGTTATTTTCCGAGGAAAACATTTTCCACATTCTGGGCATGAAAATGGCTTCTCCTTTCTAGGATCCATTTCATGTTCCACATCCCTTCCGTAACTTTTATTTTGCTTACAATTCTGTGATAAATCGGAATTTTGGACTTGCTTGAAAAGATCAGATGATAGAGCTTTCTGAGGAAGGACTGGAGGTATATCTGGAACAAAAGAATGCTCTTCATATTTATCATCTTTTGCAAATTCTGAAGATATTAGAGGTCCATCTGAACTCTCAATACAGTCATCTGCTAAAAATAAATACAATGTTATTAGTTTATAACGATATTATCTTGAATGTACATTTATTTTTTTTTAAATTTTAACATCATCAATTAAATTAGGAAAAAATGTATTCTGAATTTTTTGTCCAATTTCGACATCTTAAGCCCGCTTTACACGCTGCCAGCGTCGGTCTGGCCTGGCAGGGTAGCGTGTAAAAGCGACTCCTTTGACCATCAGGACGCCGCCGCAGGTGATGATCCTGAATGCAGCAGTCAGATTATGTCATAATCTGACTGCTACATACACGTCTCGCAGGTCATTTTAATACTCCCGGCGGGGGCCCTGCAGTCTGCCGGAGCTACAGGGGGAGCTGCAGGGGGTGGAAGGGGAGGTCCTGACCTCGAGCTCATGAGTTCCGAGCGCAGCAGGGGCAGAGCAGAAAGCTCCCACCGAGAAGAAAATGCATTCAGTGGTTTTCAGCCAGGACCTTCGGTGACTCATGCCCATGTGACCGTGTGGGAGGAGCCGGGCAGGACCTGCCGAAGGAGAAGTGCCCGGGGCCGGTAATGAGAGTAAGGAATTGTGATTTTGCTTTTGTGAAAAATCTTGCTTTTCGCAGGTAATGAGAGATGAGGGGTGCTGGGGGGGGTGCAGGGTGACTGGCATATGAGGGGCCAGTCTGTGACAGAGGGGTGTTAAGTGATACAGGGTGTGTGGGACATGGGGTTTCAGTGTGTTTGAGAGAGGGGTAATTTTGGGTACAGCCAGTCTGTCTGAGAGATATGCAGTGCATGAGGGTGCAGGGTGTGTGTGATTTGGGGGTGCTGGGTGTGTGTGATTTGGGGGTGCTGCTGTGTGTGTGATTTGGGGGGTGCAGGGTGTGTGTGATATGGGGGTGCTGGGTGTGTGTGTGATTTGGGGGGTGCAGGGTGTGTGCACGAGTCCCTGCTGCATGACATGGGTGAAGTCCACACAATAACCATATATCAGTAGGGATTAGGGAAAGAGGGATAGCAGCAGTCGCAGCATGGGATGGGATTGGGAAAGCTGGTTGCTGAGCTCATCACCCAGCTTTCCTATGTTTTGGTATCTGTCTTGTCCCCAGCTCTCAGCTTTCCCATTCTCTGAAGCGCTGAAGAATAAGGCTATGTGCGCACGTTGCGTACAGTCACTGCAGAAATTTCTGCAGCGATCTGAAGAGCACATGTGCACTTTAAATCGCTGCAGAAGGTAGGTCTATATAAAAATAAAGATTTAATTTGATCATGGGAAAGCTGGGTACTGAGGGAAAGAGCCGAGTGTCAGAGTAATTATCTTGTACCCACAGTGTCAGTGTTATTATCCTGTACCCCTAGTGTCAGTGTCATCCTGTACCCCCAGTGTCAGTGTCATTATCCTGTACCCCAGTGTCAGTATCCTATACCCCCAGTGTCAGTGTCATTATCCTGTACCCCCAGTGTCAGTGTCATTATCCTGTATCCCCAGTGTCGTTATCCTGTACCCCCAGTGTCAGTGTCATTATCCTGTACCCCCAGTGTCAGTGTCATTATCCTGTACCCCTAGTGTCAGTGTCCTGTACCCCCAGTGTCAGTATCCTGTACCCCCAGTGTCAGTGTCATTATCCTGTACCCCCAGTGTCAGTATCCTGCAGCCCCAGTGTCGGTGTCATTATCTTAGGCTATATGTAATTACTCTTCAGGGGCCTCTATATAAATACATGAAAAAAAACAAAAGCCTGATCTGCCTATAGAGCTGTGTTGTCAGAATGCACAGGACTAGTAAAGGGTTTATCCAACATGTAATACTAATGTGGAAACCACAGTGCAGCTTTATAGGCCTCTGTCCCCACAGGATGACTGGTCATATCCAGTGTAGACACTGGGGGTCGATCATTACGTGATAATTATGTAATGTATGAAGGTGGAAAGAGAGGAGAATTCACCAGTCTCCACATGGAAGAGTGTACAGAGGGTAATGCCTCACACCGCCACATACTGACTCTAAAGGCCCTGTCACACACAGAGATAAATCTTTGGCAGATCTGTGGTTGCAGTGAAATCATGGACATATTGTTCCATTTATACACAGCCACAAACCTGGCACTGATTGTCCACAATTTCACTGCAACCACAGATCTTCTGCAGATTTATCTCTGTGTGTGACAGGGCCTTTAGGCCCTGTGCGCACTGGAGAATGGCATTTTCTTAAGAAAATTCTGCAGCTTCTGGCAGAATCCGCAGCAAAAAACTGCACCAAAAACTACATGCGGATTTGCCGCGGCTTGTTGTGTTTTTGCTGCGGTTTCTTGCATTTTTGGTGCATATTTGCCTTGATTTTTCATCAGGTTGGTCCCTGCAGTTTTTAACAATTATTTAATGGCAAAAACGCAGGTAGCTGCGGAAATTAAGTGACATGCTGCTTCTTTATGCTGCAGAAATTCTGCAGCAAAAGCTGAAGAGAATAAAAACACAGTGTGTGCACAGCATTTTGATTTGCTCATAGATTTTGCTGGAAAAGGACTGCAGGAAGGTTATGAACAAATTCTGCAGCTTTTTTGCTGCAAAATCCACGGCAAAAACGCAGTGTGCGCACAGGACCTTATAGGGGATTTCCCAGATAGATGGCGGCAGAGGGGGATTCATTTTAGTAATCTTTTCCATGTGAAGATGCTGGAAAACATTCTGCTTCTCTTTGAATATTATTTGGTGATGGGCTCGGTGGTTTTCCTAGGACAAGGAATGTCCGTGTGCAAGTAAAACTGCGACTGACGGTAAATAATAGATTCCATTATTAACTCCAATAAATAAGAGGCTACAAGAAATCCTGTGCTATCTGCAGGGCACAGGACAGGTCTCTGCTCTCTGTATAGTTTGCTAAAAGGCGCATGTTATACTGAGAGAAGCCGAAAATGATCAAGTAATAAAGACTTTTACAGTAGTTATAGTGGGGGCACCTAGAGTCAATTATCCTGGTAGGCCCCTCACACCCCAGTCCGACCCTGCACGGTGCAATATATCTTACAATGTGTCGGCGGGGGTCACGTCGTAAGTGACGCACATCCGGCATTGTAAAGTACATTGCAGTGTGTGACAGGTACGTGAGATTGCGATTGAACGTTAAAATGTTCATCACTTGCACGTCGTAAATTTCTATAGAATTGAAAGTCAGATTGTTCAACGTTCCCGGGGTACCACACATCGCAGTGTGTGACACCCCGGGAACGATGAACAGATCTTACCTGCGTCCAGCGGCTCGCGGCCGGTAATGCGGAAGGAAGGAGGTGGGCGGGAGGTTTACGTCCCGCTCATCTCCGCCCCTCCGCTTCTATTGGCTGGCTGCCGCGTGACGTCGATGTGACGCCGAACGTCCCTCCCACTCCAGGAAGTGGACGTTCGCCGCCCACATCGAGGTCGTATGGAAGGTAAGTACGTGTGACAGGGGTTAATCGTTTGTGCGGCACATTTAACAAATTGAACGTGCCGCACATACGATGGGGGCGTTGCAAATCGCATATCAATATCATATGCGAACTTGCAACGTGAAAAGCAGGCTTAAGAGTTACATCTTCGTTAGTTCGGATCTCCCATTCCTGTCTCCAAGATATCTCTCCAGTAGCACCAGTTCTCTGGAATGTGCTACAGTAAATAATCTGATTGATTTTCACAATGTGACTGCAGGATAATGAGGAATAGGGGGCTCCTATACTGCCCCTCACGCTAGGGGACCGTAAGCTATGCTATTTCTAACCTCTGGATAACCCCTGAAGATGGAGATGCCAGAGTCCCGTGCCTTAGTATTCTCCTGACCAGATCTAATCTGTTATCCACCCGAGGAAGGAAGGGGCAAGAATATTTCAAGCCTTCTCCACCAATCTGATAAAATTATGCTAGGTCTTATTTTTGGTGTAGGTCATCTTTTCGAGTAAACAGGGCATTCATGAGCCCTCTGCAGGTCTTTGAGTTGCCATCATAATACCATAGAGAAGGCACTAGAAACAAACAGCAGAAGAAGCAGAAGCAAAGAAAATACAGCTGAAAAAAACAGAGCAGAAAGCCTAAAAATGTAAACACAAAATTAGTGCAAAAAGTACATGAGTAGATATCTCTTACTGGATAGAACTGGAGGAAACACATCCTGAGGAACATCGGGATCTTCTTGTTTACAGTCCTGTGGGAAAAGAGGACGGGGACATCTCTCTGGTGTTGTCCTCTTACTGGATAGACCTGGAGGAGACACATACAGGGACTGAATTCATTCCTTACATACAGATAATTATAGGCTGTGTGTATTTAGTCCTGTCTATTACCTGGTGATGTGAGGGGCTGGGGATCCTCCATCAAGGCATCCTTGTACAGATCTTTGTGTCCTTCTAAATACTCCCACTCCTCCATGGAGAAATAGACGGTGACGTCCTGAAACCTTATAGGAACCTGACACATACAATGATACCGTCACTCCCCGATCCCTTCATAGCGTTACTGTATAATGTCCCAGCATTCCCAAAAGTGTCACCTCTCCAGTCAGCAGCTCAGTCATCTTGTAGGTGAGTTCTAGGATCTTCTGGTCATTGATGTCCTCATGTATCGGGGGGTGAGGTGGAGGCCCCGTGATTGGGCTCAGGGGTCTTCCCCATCCCTCAGACACAGGGGCCTGACAGCGCTCACTAGAGGTCTTCTTCACTACTGTGTAATCCTGGTTATGGAGAGACACAGTAATAAATCTCACTACAGACATTTCCAGAGTCCTCACCTCTCCAGTTCTGTCCATCTGTTATTCCCATAGATAAGAATGATGTAATGTGACGTCATCAGAATCTCTCACCTCTCCAGTAAGCCGGAAGATGATCTCTAGTGTGAGGTGTAATAGCCTCTCCACCATCTTCTCGCTGTCTCTGTCCATCCTTGATGGGTCAAGCAGAACAATTATATAGAAGATCTCCACTGCGAGGATCCGATATTGTAGAAATCTAAATGAGAAGATAAGCCGCTGTAAGCACATATAAAATACAATTACTACAGTTGTGATATCGGTGTGAAGCAATAATGTGAGCACTTCACACATCTAGAGGTCACAGAGAAGATTCTTATGTGTGATGAGCTTCTGTCATGAGAGTAAAGTAACATAATTTTAAGGCTATTGAGAAAAGGGATAGGGGGCGAATTACTTATATTTCTCTCTAGCTATAGTACCCGGAATTACCTGGGATAGTAACTAAATCTCTCTCCAACACTCCCTGGATGGGATATATATACACACATATACACACACACACACACACACACACACACACACACACACACACACACACACACACAGAGTGGGTAAAATACAGTAAGTGATTGATACTACTGCCGATTTTACAAGTTTTCCCACCTACACAGAATGGAGGGTCTGTATTTTTATCGTAGGTAACTAGAAATGTGATAGAATTAGAAAAAAAAACAAAACAGAAAATCCAACATTAGGTTCAGCTCCCTCTAAGATTTTCTATGTGGTTCAGGTCTGGAGACTGGCTAGGCAACTCCAGGACCTTGAAAATCAAAATTACTTACTGGTAATATTTTTTTCCAGAGCCCATGACAGCACCACCAGAGAGAGAGGTCCATCCCTCTTAGGACATGAAACCCACTGAAATAAACTTGGGCGATACCTCTCCTCCGCAGCAGTTAGGTTGCAGAGCAAGAGAGGAATACCAGGAAACAGTATTAATATAATCCTCCACCAACACATAAACTAAGATGTAGCACCTCGACCCTACACAACCAAAACTAAGCAGAGGGTGAAGCAATGGTGCGGTCATGGGCGCTGGAAACAAAACATTACCGGTAAGTAATTTTAATTTTTCTCTTCCACCATGACAGCCCCACTAGAGAGATTTTGATAGATTCAAGCACCTTACGGAGGGAATCACCACTTGTAGAACCCTTCTACCAAACATTAAATCCACCATGGAAGAAAAATCCAATCTATAGTGATTAAAAAAGATGCAAGGGGAAGACCAAGTTGCAGCCTTACAAAATTGGTCAATAGGTACCTCCGTCTTTTCGGCCCAGGAAGTCAACACCGCTCTGGTGGTGTGAGCTGTCATGCCTTTGGGAACCGGTATGTTCTGGGATACATAGGCTACACTAATTACTTTCTTGACCCATCTTGCTAAAGTACTTTTAGAGGCTGCCAGGCCTTTCCTAGCCCCCTAAAAGCAAATAAACAATGCTCGACTCCTCCTCCACCCTGTTGCAGTCTCTAAGTACTGAATCAGTGCATCTCTAACATCCAGGGTATGCAGCGTTTCCTCTTCCTGATTCTTGGGGGAGGCACAAAAAGAAGGCAGAATGATCTCCTGGGATATATGGAAGGATTTGGGTACCTTGGGTAAATACACAGGGTCTGTTCTTAAGATTATCCTATTGTGAGGAAAGAGTTAACCTTTTTCACTGCCTTAGAAAAATAATGGAAATTCATTCTCCCTAGCAATATCAAACCAGACTTACATACGTATTAAACTGAGACCAACCTCAAGGACACAGAATGTTTTGACTTAGAAACGACTGACAAACATCTTGTTATGGGAATAAGAACGCAATAGTTTGTCATGGGAGTATAAGTCATTATGTTAATTTCTTTTGCTGGGAATATGTAATTCACGCCTTTAATGAATATGTATGCTGCATAGTTACGCCCTAATCAACTTTGTATAACCTTGTAATGTAAACAAAATAATACAGTTTTCTTTTTGGGAGCCGCACGTCTCCTAGCCTTTACGTGTATAACGGTGTCTGCCTGTTTTCATTGAAGGCTAAAGGGAGGGCAGAGGGGGGTCACCGGTACCCTCTCTGCATTCGGACATCGCTGGCAACAGCTGTGACCGTTAGGTCAACCTAACATTATCTGGCGCCCGAAAAGCAGGGACCCGTGTTTCTAATCCCAGGACGCAGTGGACTGTCTTGCCATTCAGAGGAGGAGTGGACCAGACGTGGGGACCAGAAACACCTGGCCAGGTAAGAGTTGAACCTTATTCTTCTCTTTATGCTCCCCACATCTGATCTCCCCTCTCCTCAACGCGCAAAATGGTACACTGTGAGTAGAAACTGGGTTATTGGCGGGTTTCCACTGAACTCAGAGAGCCTTGCCAGCAGATGTTTTCTGTGCCTTGTTTGGTTGTTTGTTTGTTTCTCTGTGTTTCTCTGCCTCTCCGTGTGTCGCGTGTCTGCTCTCCTGCGCTTTACTTCTGTGCTGTTGTCCTTGTTGGTTGTCATAGATCCCATACATCAGTGAGTGTTGAAAGGGAATAGTGTACCTGCTCTGTCAAATGGATGTGATATTCACTGCCCTAGTGTTAGTGGGAATAGCCCTGTTTGCCATTGCTATCGGATATAGAGTGTATCTCTGGTACAAGAAGGGTAACCCAGCGCCATTCAACATTCTCAGCCCCCTCTGAAGTTAGGACACCACCTTTCAGTGAGTATCTCCAGGAAAGGTGGTTCTAGACCTCACCTTAGGTAGGAATACAAAAGGAGTTAGTCTCTGAGTATCTCCAGGATAGGTAGGTTTAGTCCAAAGGACGTTCAAGGGTCTAAAAGCTGAAGAAGATAGAAGAAGAATGGGGCAAGGAATATCAAAAGACAGAAGAGCTGGATGCACCCTGCAACATCTCATTACGTGTTATCATGGCAAAAGAACAGCCAGTCAGTCCAAGGAAGTTTTTAAGACATTTGGATTGAAGGGAAAGGATCAATTGGACCCCAACAAATGGGATACAATAACAGCTACTAGAGCAGGAGTGATAGCAGATAAATCATGGACTAAACTGATCAGAACTCTTTCTGACATGGCAAAAACAGCCCACGATCAAGGTCCTGTGGAGAATGTCAGCTCATTTTACTACAGATTGATGCAGTCATTCGCAGATGAAGGGCTGGACTTACAAGCGGGTGCAATACATCGCCTGATGGTAAGATCCTTCATGGATGGTGTCACGAACCACCAGGGAGGGTCACTCAGAAATCCCACCACTGGCTACCAGTACGTCACAATCGCGGGGTAACAAGTGGGGGGGGTCACCCCTCCTTTATACCTCCCGACCGACAGACAGAGCACGTGACGCGCTCTCTAGCGCCCCTCTTATAGTCAGGCCAATTATGGAATTGCCCGACAATAAGCAAGGAGGCCGCTATACTACTTATGCCAATTATTGAAGGGTCCCCGGTGAGAGTAGGGTATATATTCCGCCGACCTCCGCGGGCGGAATATATAAAATCTCCCCAAATCTCACTGGCCTCCCCACAATAATTCTTGGCACAAACTCGCTGCCACCAACCACTTCACGGTAACTATTAGCCGAACACACAGACGTGGGATTCAAGATCGAGATAACAGAACAGCCCAAGATTAATTATATAATTTAATCAGCCTAAAGCACACTAGAAACTACAATATATACAATAGGGAATCTACAGAATATACAGTTATGTCAGAGTACAGTTACAATCAAAGCATGGGTTACAAACAGGCATACACAGTTCCAGCAGTTACCTTGTGCGTCTGGCCACAGGGGGGCGCCGTGGACCAGGTTTCCAGGATCTCCCTCACAGGTCTTCTCTGACCAGACCCCCGAGCAAAAGAACACTGGAAAATGGCCAAAGTAGGGTTATCAACCTGGGCAAATCCAGGTCCCCTCCTACCTTAGTGACCTCAGAGGGAGCACTGCTCCACCCCTGGCTGGAGTTATGGACAATATCCACAACAGGGGATATGGGCCATAACTTTGCCTGGGAGCGTCGTAGGCGGACGCCAACGCTCTCATTGTGACAGTTATGAATTTAGCTACAGAACGAGAGGACTCATGACTTGTCTACTAGTTCCCCATTGGCTGATATCACGCCTTAGGTATTTCCCCAGGTCTTACTCCCATAAAAAGGGTGTGCCAGCATCATCCGCATGCGGAGACACCATTTTTATGGTTGCCATTTTTATCGGAAATATGGCTTGCGAGATATGAACCATATTTTACTGGAGTCGTTCTGTCTGGATACTTCCATAGCCTTATAATGAGATACAAACGCTTGTTACAGGGTCACGGCAAGGAGTCATCCTGTCTCCATTGTTCCCAGGTCATCTAATCTCCATATCACAGGAGATGGCCATGGGATGTGTTGCTAGGATGTGACACCTTCCAAGATGTTGGACATTGAGAACAAGAAGGGAGGGGCACTGCCATGGAGTGATGAGAGCGATTATGACTGGAAATCATAATTCCTCTTCATATCCCAGGATTTACCTCACACCTCCCCCCTTTTGAGGGCGCTAGGGGGCAGCACACTCCGGTGTTCCCCCGTGCGCCCGTCCGCGACCTCTCCTTGTCGGGACAGCCCGTCTGCGTTACCGTGGTCACGGCCCCTTTTGTGGCGAATGGTGAAGTTGTATTGCTGGAGCGCAAGGCTCCATCGCAACAATCGCCCATTCGTCCCAGAGACGGTGTGCAACCAGCTGAGGGGATTGTGGTCCGTCTCCACGATGAAGTGGCGCCCGTATAGATATGGTTGCAGACGCTGCAGGGCCCACACTATGGCCAGGCATTCCTTTTCCATCGTGGAATAGGCCACTTCCCTTGGTAACAGCTTCCTGCTCAGGTACAAGACTGGGTGCTCTTGGCTCGCACAGTCCACCTGGCTGAGCACCGCACCGAGGCCGAAGTCACTGGCGTCGGTCTGTACTACAAACGGCCGCGTGAAGTCGGCTGCCTGTAGCACGGGCGGGCTGGACAGGGCGTCCTTTAGGGCCCGGAAGGCTGTCTCGCAGTCCATTGTCCAATCGACTGCAGAGGGCAGCTTCTTGGTGAGGTCCGTCAAGGGCTTTGCCAGGCTACTATAGCATGGAACAAACCTCCTATAGTACCCAGCGGTCCCCAAGAAGGACATCACCTGCTTCTTGGTCCTGGGGGTGGGCCAGGATGCGATGGCCTCCACTTTCTCAGGCTCGGGCTTCAGAGTTCTCCCGCCTACCCGGTGACCGAGATACTGGACCTCGCTCATGGCCAGCTGACACTTTCCCGGCTTGATGGTCAAACCTGCCTGGTGGATCCGCCTGAGCACCTGTGCTAGATGCTCTAGGTGATCTTCCCAGGTGGGACTGAAGACGGCAATGTCATCCAGGTACGCGGCCGCGTACCCTTCAAGTCCCTTGAGCAGGGTGTTGACCATCCGCTGGAAAGTGGCAGGGGCATTCCTCATCCCGAATGGCATCACCGTGGACTCGTACAGTCCAAATGGGGTAATAAAGGCAGAGCGTTCCCTGGCCAATATCCCCGGCTCAGATCCATGATGGTCAGGTACTGAGCCCCGGCCAACTGATCGAGCAGGTCATCGATGCGTGGCATTGGGTACGCATCGGCGACCGTGACAGCATTGAGCCCCCTGTAGTCCACGCAGAACCGAGTGGTTCGGTCCTTCTTAGGGACGAGGACTACAGGCGAGGCCCAAGCGCTGTTGGATGCCTAGATCACCCCCAGCTTCAGCATCTCGTCAATCTCCTGGCGCATGTGTTGCTGCACCTCCAGGGAGACCCGATATGCTGAACGCCGGATTGGGGGATGATCCTCAGTGTCCACGTGATGGACAGCCAAGTTAGTCCTTCCGGGCTGGTTGGTAAACAACCCCCGGAAGGGGTGTAGGGTGGCCCACAGCTGGGACCGTTGGTCCTCCAAGAGCTGGTGGCCAACCTCCACATCCTCAATGGATCTGCCTGCCCTAACCTGGGCTAGCATATCCAAGAGGGTTTCCGCTTCTCCCTCCTCGGGCAGGTTGCACACAGGGAGTGCACATGCCTCCCGCTCATGATGTGCCTTCATCATGTTCACATGGAAGGGCTTCCGCCTTCCACGGGCAGGGTCCAGGGTGACCAGGTACGTTACAGGGTTGAGCTGCTGGTACACGAGGTATGGGCCTTCCCAGGCTGCCTGATACTGGGGACCAGTACCCACACCTTTTGACCCACTTGGTAGATCCTCTCACAAGCGTTCTGGTCGTACCAAT
Source organism: Anomaloglossus baeobatrachus (assembly GCF_048569485.1). Lineage (NCBI taxonomy): Eukaryota > Metazoa > Chordata > Amphibia > Anura > Aromobatidae > Anomaloglossus > Anomaloglossus baeobatrachus. The sequence goes on from NW_027445024.1 coordinate 54,408, forward strand.
GCTTCTGATCGGCCTGGGCTTGAACCATATTGTCGTGTACCAGTTGCGTCAAGGCCTGCATTTTGTCCCGGAAGCGCATGACATACTCGATAACCGACACTCCAGGGGTGGCCAAATCCCCTTCCCAAGCCTCTTTCACCAGAGCCAGGGGGCCCCGCACACGTCGCCCGTACAGGAGCTCAAACGGTGAGAATCCCGTTGAGGCCTGTGGAACTTCCCGGTAAGCAAATAACAGGTGGGGGAGATACCGCTCCCAGTCACGCCCGTGGGAGTCGACCAACATCTTAAGCATCTGCTTTAAGGTGCCATTGAACCGCTCGCACAGGCCATTAGTCTGTGGATGGTACGGGCTGGCCACCAGATGTCGCACCTGGACTTGCTTACAGAGGGACTCCATCAGCTGGGACATGAATTGAGTCCCCCGGTCAGTGAGCATTTCCTGGGGAAAACCCACTCGGGAGAAAATCTCCAGCAATGCGGTGGCCACCTTGTCAGCCCGAATGGATGACAAGGCCACTGCTTCTGGGTACCGGGTGACATAGTCCACTACCGTCAGTATGAAGCGTTTCCCGGAGCTACTGGGGATGGCCAGCGGGCCGACCAGATCCACAGCCACCCTCCTGAAAGGCTCATCGATGATGGGCAGAGATACCAGTGGGGCTTTGGGGAGTGGCCCCGCCTTCCCCACTCTCTGACAGGTTTCACACGAACGGCAGTAGGCAGCCACATCAGCCCCCATTTTTGGCCAGTAGAAATGCTGGTTTAACCTGGCCTTGGTCTTAGCGATCCATAGGTGTCCGGCCATCGGAATCTCATGTGCGATCCGCAACAACTCCGTACAGAACGGATAGATTACCACCAACTGTCGGTCCCTGGGCCATGCCTCCGGTGAACCCTGCTGGACCGTGACCCGGTACAGCCGTCCTTGGTCCCAGACCACTCGCTCCGGGTCCGAGGGAGGCTGTGCCGCCTGCTCCTTAAGAGCTTTCAGGCTGTCGTCAGCTTCTAACGCTGCCTGAAACCCCTGACTAGATGTGGCCAGAATCGACGAGACTGTCACATCTTCAGTCAGTACCCCGGGACCTGTGTCCTGGCCTCCACCTGACTCGGCTGCCACTTGGTCAGAAGGGGAAGAGCTATCGGACCTCCGGGAGGCCCCTTGGCTTCCAGCACTCCCACTGCGGGTGACAGCGGCCACAGCCGCTGCGACCGTGGGTCGTGCCTGCTCCTCCTCCGTTCCTGACCAAGTCGCCGGTTCAGGCAGACCTACCTGGCTTCCTGACACCCCGGTTGTGGGGGAACCATGTACCGAGATCTTACCTGGGAGCACTTCCGCTCCTGGACCGGCCCCAATCTCACCTGCCTGTTCCCCCCCTGCAGCAACAGAACCCCGCTGTGAAATCTCTGGGGACCCCACATTTGCTGTGGTAGCCCCCACCCCACACACTGGTCCTCCCCCTGCAGCACCCTGCTCTCTGCTTATCCCTGCAGAGGGCAACAGATCCCAGCTCACTGGCTGATCACTTGTAGAGGCATGGTCACACCTTTCTCCAAGCCCCTCCCCTGTCACAGCTGCAGCTGTGTGTGTGTCTATGGTGTCTATGCAAGCAGAAATATCAGAGTTCACTCCCTCCTCCCTTACATCATTCATAGATAACACATTAACATTGTCCGGAGGCATGTCAGTACTGGCTGAAGGTTCAGCCCTTGGGGGGGGCCCAAACTGGGAGGTTATCTGCCCCAAATCTGTCCCAAGTAGCACGTTTGCAGGGATCCGATCAGTTACCCCCACCTCCCTCACCCCTCGCCCTGCGCCCCAGTCCACATAAATGCCAGCAACAGGCAGCGCCGGGTCAATGCCTCCAATCCCGGAGACAGCGAGGGTTTTTCCAGGTACCAAGTCTTGGGGGGACACCATCTCAGGCCGCACCAGAGTCACCTCCGAGGCGCTGTCTCGCAGTCCTATGGTCACAGACCGGCCGACGGTGACAGGTTGGAAGCTGTCCAGGGACCTACCACCACCCCCACCCACACAATACACCTTGGGCGGCCCTTGGGACGGGGACGGAGCCGGGGCCTTGGGACGCTGAGGGCACATGGCCTTGAAGTGTCCAGGTTGGTTGCACTGGTGGCACCGTCTTGGTTCTGCCACGGGCCTGGAGAGGGGAGTTGAGGGGGACACCCCCTGCGGTCTAGGGGCAGGTGGGGCAGTCGCAGAATTCATCTTACCCCCTCTCCAGGTGCTGCTGGTGGCTGCTCTCCTGGCCTCAGGAGCCCGATTGTTGGTGTAGTCATCGGCCAGGGCAGCTGTAGCCGTGGACCCCTTTGGCTTCTGGTCTCGGATGAACTGGCGGAGATCCTCAGGGCAGTTCCACAAGAGTTGCTCCGTGATAAACAAGTCCAGGATCTCCGGTCCGGTGGAAAGCTGCAGGCCTTGGGTCCAGTGGTCGGCAGCTCGGGCAAGTGCCCGCCGGTGGTCAGCCCAGGAGTCCTTTGGTCCCTTTTGCAGGGTCCGGAACTTCTTGCGGTAGGACTCCGGAGTGAGGTTGTACTGTTGGATCAGGGCCCGCTTGATGGTGTCGTAGCCCTGATCTGCCTCAGCAGGCAAGTCCCCAAGGATATCCAGGGCCTTACCCCTTAGACGGGGGGTCAGGTATTTGGCCCACTGATCCTTGTCCAGATGGTGCTGCAGGCAAGTCCGTTCAAAAGCAGTCAGGAAAGAGTCCAAGTCTCCATCCTTCTCCAGCACTGGGAAGTCCTCAACACGGACCTTTGGAAGTTTGGTGTCTTGAAGGTCACGTGTGGCTGATGGGGGCTGGAGCTTGGCTAGATGCAGCTGGTGGTCACGGTCTGCCTGTCGCTCTCGCTCTTCACGCGCTGCCTGCCGCTCCGCAGCCTCACGCGCTGCTTGCTGCTCCGCAGCCTCAGCGTCACGCGCTGCTTGCCACTCCGCAGCCTCAGCGTCACGCGCTGCCTGTCGCTCACGCTCGGCCATGAGTATCTCGTAGGTATCCCGGTCTCCAGCCATAAGCCTGGCCAAGGCAGCTTGAAGAAGGGCCTCTGCACCTCTCAGGCCGGAGGGATTGGCAAGTGGTGATCTGCGGCACGCTGCAGAGCCAGGTGATTCACTGTCCATTTCAGAGCGGAGGACTGGCATCTGGCTCGTTGAGGACCCTTGGGCGAGAACCTCCTCATTTTGTCCAGCAGTGCCAGGTTGTGCGATGTCCTCTGCAGAGCTGTTCTCTGGCGTCGGGCTCCTGGAGGACTCGTGGACAACCTCCTCATCGTCTCTGGCCTGAGCCATTCCTTTGGCTTTGCTCCTGGTGCTCTCAGCCATTGTTGCAGACTTTGGTCACTGACACAGAACTGACACCTGATGCCTCCACACACCTTACAGTATCTGCACTCTGACACTCTAGTGTTGAGCTGGTCTGAAGACCCCAGCAGCCACAGCTGCTGCAGGCAGTCTTTAGTGTCTGGGAGTATGGGTCTCACACTCACACACACTATTATCTCGATCCCGACCGCTGCCACCAATATGTCACGAACCACCAGGGAGGGTCACTCAGAAATCCCACCGCTGGCTACCAGTACGTCACAATCGGGGGGTAACAAGTGGGGGGGTCACCCCTCCTTTATACCTCCCGACCGACAGACAGAGCACGTGACCCGCTCTCTAGCGCCCCTCTTATAGTCAGGCCAATTATGGAATTGCCCGACAATAAGCAAGGAGGCCGCTATACTACTTATGCCGATTATTGAAGGGTCCCCGGTGAGAGTAGGGTATATATTCCCCCGACCTCCGCGGGCGGAATATATAAAATCTCCCCGAATCTCACTGGCCTCCCCACAATAATCCTTGGCACAAACTCGCTGCCACCAACCACTTCATGGTAACTATTAGCCGAACACACAGACGTGGGATTCAAGATCGAGATAACAGAACAGCCCAAGATTAATTATATAATTTAATCAGCCTAAAGCACACTAGAAACTACAATATATACAATAGGGAATCTACAGAATATACAGTTATGTCAGAGTACAGTTACAATCAAAGCATGGGTTACAAACAGGCATACACAGTTCCAGCAGTTACCTTGTGCGTCTGGCCACAGGGGGGCGCCGTGGACCAGGTTTCCAGGATCTCCCTCACAGGTCTTCTCTGACCAGACCCCCGAGCAAAAGAACACTGGAAAATGGCCAAAGTAGGGTTATCAACCTGGGCAAATCCAGGTCCCCTCCTACCTTAGTGACCTCAGAGGGAGCACTGCTCCACCCCTGGCTGGAGTTATGGACAATATCCACAACAGGGGATATGGGCCATAACTTTGCCTGGGAGCGTCGTAGGCGGACGCCAACGCTCTCATTGTGACAGTTATGAATTTAGCTACAGAACGAGAGGACTCATGACTTGTCTACTAGTTCCCCATTGGCTGATATCACGCCTTAGGTATTTCCCCAGGTCTTACTCCCATAAAAAGGGTGTGCCAGCATCATCCGCATGCGGAGACACCATTTTTATGGTTGCCATTTTTATCGGAAATATGGCTTGCGAGATATGAACCATATTTTACTGGAGTCGTTCTGTCTGGATACTTCCATAGCCTTATAATGAGATACAAACTCTTGTTACAGGGTCACGGCAGGGAGTCATCCTGTCTCCATTGTTCCCAGGTCATCTAATCTCCATATCACAGGAGATGGCCATGGGATGTGTTGCTAGGATGTGACACCTTCCAAGATGTTGGACATTGAGAACAAGAAGGGTGGGGCACTGCCATGGAGTGATGAGAGCGATTATGACTGGAAATCATAATTCCTCTTCATATCCCAGGATTTACCTCACAGATGGAATACATGCACCTCTGGCAGAAAGATTGAAAGCGTGCTGCCCAGAATGGAGGAACATGGAAGACATAGATCTTCTAGTCAACAAAGCAAGTGGCTTAGAAACCGACGCAAAGGATAAAAGGAGCAACAAGAAAGTTGTCATAGCAGCAGTGGACGGTCAGCCAGAAGGTGCAAGAAGGAAGGCACCGACCTGCTACTATTGTGGAGTCAGAGGACGTGATCAGAGACTGTAGAAAGAAGAAGAGGGACACTGAAAACCAACCCGAGAGTCAGGAGGAGAAGACTGCCTGACTTGCGGCAGCACGGGACAGGGATGCCAGAGGTCCATTTATACATGTCCCCCTTCACATTGGCAACAAGGAAATAAGAGCTTTAGTGGACTCAGGAGCCTCTCGCTCCGTACTCCCCAAGAATCTGGTGCCTGAAGGATCCATCTCCTCTGAAGCTATTGTAGTATCCGGAGTTGATGGACAAGCCCAGATAATCTCAATAATACATCCACTGAAGGTGAAACTGGGACCATACATGTTCGTGTCTAAATTCTTAGTGTCCCCCTGGGTGGAGATGCCCTAGTTGGAGAAGATCTACTATCAAGACTACAAGCTCAGATTGTCTACAATGAAGATGGATCTGCTATCCTGCAAATTCCAGAAGATATCCCAGAAGAAATCCTGTGCACTCTCCAGATGATAGAAGACCAACCAGAATCTGAAGTTACACATGAAGTAAACACGGACCCAATACTTCTACAAGTTCCTGCAAAACTCTGGTCCACATCAAAAACTGACCTCGGCACACTACCCGTGCCCACAGTAAAAGTTTCAGTCAAGCCTGGAATTACGCCACCGCAGCTGAGACAATCCCCCCTCCCGCTACCTCTCGCAGTACATCTATCAGTACGTGGATGATTTACTACTGTGTTGCCCTAGTGAAGAAAAATGCAAAACGGCTTCAATAAGTCTTCTTACCTTTCTGGCAGAAGTAGGATGCAAAGCGAGCAGAGATAAGTTGCAGTTCTGTAAAACGAGGGTCACTTTCCTGGGTCATTGCCTTTCTGCGGGACAAAAACACCTCAGCCCGGACAGACAAGAAGTTATCAGGAAAGCAAGCATTCCTAGAAATCTCAAACAACTCAGAGGATTTTTAGGGCTAATATCATTTTGCAGACAGTGGATTCCCAATGCATCGCTACTCATGCAACCGCTGTATGATTGCACAAAGAATGTTCCTTTCTCCCTCACAGAAGAAGCTCGACAAAATTTTCAAAAGCTCAAGGAACTAGTGATTGATGCACCTGCTCTGGCACTACCAAACTATGATCTCACCTTCAATCTGTTCGTAGCAGAGCTTCAAGGATTTGCCGTAGGAGTACTCACCCAGAAGACGGACAAACATCACATAATCGGGTACTACTCCTCTCAACTCGACAACGCCACCAGAGCAGCACCAACCTGTGTCCGTGCCGTTACAGCAGTTTCAAATATACTGCAGAAAGCATCTGAAATCTCACTCGATTTCCCGACTACCATCCTTACCAGCCATGACATCTATGCTGTTCTCAATCAAGTGCAGTTGAAACATCTCTCCATGGCAAGACAAGTCAGACTTCAGTGCACGGTGTTGCTACCTCCAAACATCTCATTTGCTCGAGTTATAAGTCTAAACCTTGCTGATCTGCTGATCTTTACAAGTTTAGAAGGGGGGACAGAAGAGAGTGACAAAAGAGAGGACAGAAGAGAGTGACAAACGTACCAGTGCACCATTTGATCATGATTGTCAGGAACTCATTGAACATGAGGCAAAGCCCCTGCACAATATACAGGCAACACCGCTTACAAATCCAGACTTTGAACTTTTTGTGGATGTAGCAGATACGCTGATGAAGCAGGCAAGTTCCACTCCGGATTTGCAGTAGTGACTCTATATGCAGTCTTAGCCAAGCAACCGCTACCTCCACGCATATCTGCTCAAGAAGCAGAACTTCTTGCCCTTATCTGGGCAATTGAGTTTCTGGAAGAACGAACAGCGAACATCTACACGGACTCAGCCTATGCACACGGCATTGTGCACGATTTTGGCACCATCTGGCAGACTAGAGGATTCCTCACAGCAACAGGAAATCCTATCAGGCATGGAGCCTCAGTGAAGAAACTAATGGAAGTAGCCTTGATACCAAAACAGCTAGCAATCATAAAGGTTGCTGCCCACACCAAGGCTCAAACACCCGAGGCAAGGGGAAATCGCTTGGCCGATCAAACAGCAAAACAAGCAGCCTTACTCCCTTTGAAGGAGACGGAAACAGTGTCAACGACGGAGGAAGAAATGCAGAACCTCTTTGAGACACAAGAAAACGCCTCTGAGGAAGAAAAGGCCGGATGGCGGGCCAAGGGGGCAGAAAAGGTGGAGGGGATTTGGCGCCTAAACGGACTTCCTGTCCTGCCACGCAGTTGGTTCCCTGCCATTTTCCAAGTACTCCACTATCCCACACACAGTAGCACAAACTCAATCATGAACAAGATGCAACCATATTGGATAGCCCCCGGCTTCAGACAATACGCCTCCCAGAGAATAAAAGCTTGTCACATCTGTCAACAACATAATCCAGGCCAGCTAACTAAAACCCTGCAAAGACACATGCCAAAGACGTTTGCCCCATTTCAAAGAGTACAAATAGACTATATACATTTGCCAAAACATGGCATCTACGAGTTTGTACTTGTCTGTGCAGACCTCTTCTCAGGATGGCCAGAGGCCTATCCTGTAAGCTCAGCCACGGCACGAATTACAGCAAAGAAATTGGCCTGTGAGCTGGTGCTTCGGTTTGGACTCCCTGAAGTCATAGAGTCAGACCGAGGTACTCATTTCACTGGACAAGTTTTCCAGAACACCTGTGCCCTGTTAGGCATTCAGTCAGCCTTACACACACCTTACCACCCACAGTCATCAGGGAAAGTGGAAAGGTTAAATGGAACGCTAAAGCTCAAACTAGCCAAGGCAGTGGAGGAGACTGGTAGACCATGGACAGAATGTCTCCCCATAGCTCTTTACTCTATAAGGACTACCCTGCAGGGAAAGCACAGGCTCTCACCATTTGAAATACTCTTTGGTAGTGCACCCATATTAGGATGCTACTTCCCGCAGGAGTTACACCTGCAATGTGATATCCTAACGTCTTATGTTCTTTCCCTACAGAAGAGACTAACTGAAACCCACCAAAGGGTCTACTCTTCTCTACCTGATCCTGATGCCATTCCAGGAACCCATTCTCTAAAGCCTAGTGACCGGGTCTACCTAAAGAAGCACGTGAGAAAGACCCTTGAGCCACGATTCGAAGGGCCTTTGACTGTCCAGCTGACCACTCCAACCTCCGTCAAACTTGAGGGGAGATCGACATGGGTCCATGCCATCCACTGCAAGAAGGCCTAATACTGCTAAGTATTTCTATGTGTACTCCCTTTTTGGGGCCTTCTACACCACAGCAGAATTCATTTGAGACCCATCATGAAGTGTTAGCTGAAAAACTTGAGATCACAGACTGCTGGATATGTACACACGCACCTGTAACAGCCTCTTCCATGCGATACTTAGCCATACCAGTCCCAATAAACGAAGTGCTTCAATGGGGAGGCTGTTACAACAGACTATCAGTAAATGACACCAAGTGTTACTCTGTTTACTAGTTGCTTATGTAGTGTTCAAGTTGCTAATGGCTTTGTTTTCCCGCTGCTTGAAGCAATGTAGATACAATGATTATTCAGCACCCATATGAAATCACTAATATGCCTTTTTTCTCTTCTCTACTCTTTCTTCTAGAAATCACCTTGGCGTATCATGATGAGACTCCTATCGAGAGGCATGCAGGCAGTCCTGGGTGACGGATGTGAGACGACACTCCCTGAGCAAACCCGCGACTCAGAAAGTATCTGGAGACTAGCCTGCTCGCTCTATAGTCCACAGCTTCTCGATGGCCCCCTGTCCATCAATCACGCCAATAGGGGGGATTGTGAGGAAAGAGTTAAACTTTTTCACTGCCTTAGAAAAATAATGGAAATTCATTCTCCCTGGCAATATCAAACCAGACTTACATACGTAATAAACTGAGACCAAACTCAAGGACACAGAATGTTTTGACTTAGTAACGACTGACAAACATCTTGTTATGGGAATAAGAACGCAACAGTTTGTCATGGGAGTATAAGTCATTATGTTAATTTCTTTTGCTGGGAATATGTAATTCACGCCTTTACTGAATATGTATGCTGCATAGTTACGCCCTAATCAACTTTGTATAACCTTGTAATGTAAACAAAATAATACAGTTTTCTTTTTGGGAGCCGCACGTCTCCTAGCCTTTACGTGTATAACGGTGTCTGCCTGTTTTCATAGAAGGGTAAAGGGAGGGCAGAGGGGGGTCACCTGTACCCTCTCTGCATTCGGACATCGCTGGCAACAGCTGTGACCGTTAGGTCAACCTAACACTATCCTCTGAAATTTGGGTGTATGGAAGATTGGAAGATAGGGCCTGTAGGTCGATCACTCTCTTAGCTGACGTCACCGCTATTAGAAAGATAGGGTTTAGACTGAGGAGCTTTTTAAAGGCTTGAGCTAGGGGTTCGAAAGGAGGCCCTGTAACGGAATCCAGCAATAAGTTTAAATCCCAAGGATGAATTTTTAGGGAAGGGACTGCTCTCTGACAAGACTTTAAAAACCTCCAGACCCAACTATTCCCTGCTAAATCATAGTTGAGTAGGGCTCTCAAGGCTGAAACTTGAACCTTTCCGTAAAAACTCAAGGATGGCACCCAAAGGGACTTTCCCTACAGGTTGCTCTTTCAAGGAGGAGAGGAACTTCCTCCAGATCCTACCATAGATCTTAGTGGTAACTGGCTTCTTGCTCTGCAAAACAGTAGAGACCAGATTTCTGGAGAATCCGCGGCTCACTAACAGGCCTCTCTCAACTTCCAGGCAGTCAAATGTAGGCCTGGAACCTAAGGGTGAAATGCCGGGCCCTGAGAGAGAAAGTTCAGGATCTCCAGAAGAATCCATGGTTCTGAAAGAGACATTTTTCTTAGCCAGAAAAACCAAGGCCTCCTGGGCCAGAAGGGGGTGATCAAAATTACCCTTGCTTGATCCTCCCAGATTTTCCTGAGAACCATTGGAATTAGCACGAGTGGGAGAAAGACATAAAGCAGGCCCGAGACCCAATGAATCTGAAAGGCATCTACCGCCCAAGGATCCTCACTGGGATTCAGGGAACAGAACCTGTCTACTTTTTTGTTGGCTCATCTGGAAAATAGGTCTACTATCGGGGACCACCAAAGTTCTACTATCTCCCGGGTTCAGGGATCACTCCCCCTGTCGCAACAGATTCCGGCTCAAAAAATCTGCAGTTACATTTGAAGGCCTATTATGTGCAGAGCTGAAAGCGAAATAGAATGACTCTGCTAAGGATAAAAATTCCTGAGCTGCGTTCATTAGGGCAAGAGACCGAGTGCCCACCTGGTGGTTCAGATAAGACACTGACACCCTGTTGTCTGACATAAAGCAGACATGGTGGCCCTGTAAGAGAGAAAGAAATGTCTATAAGGCCCTTCCCACAGTCAATAATTCCTTTAGATTGGCAGAAACCTGAGTGTCCTGGAAGCTCCACTTCCCCTGGGCTACTGTCCTCCTAGATGGGCCCCCCAGCCAAATGCACTCGAGTCTGTAGTAATGATGTCTGAGACCTGAACTACTCAAGCGACCACTACTGACAGGTTCTCGGTATTTAACCACCACTGTAGAGGGTCTAAGACCCTTTCTTCTGAGAACCGTGTGACGACATGGACTCTCATGGGTTAAAGTTTCTTAAAATCCAGCCAGACAGCATGATAGATTGTCTATAGATGGGGGAGAAGTCCCTCATTGTTTTTACAAGACTCTTGTTGACTCAATGTAATTGTGTTGGCCACTGAAAGCTAGACGTATTGTTCTCCAGACTTTTCCAGTAACCATTGTATTGTAGTTGTGTATTGATAATGTGATTACCTTAGTAGCCATTGTTGAGTCTGTGACTTGCCGACTCCATGTAGATATACTGAGTCTTTCTATGCACATCATTTAAATGAACATTATCCATGCAGCTTGAAATTCATCCAATAGGAGAAGCAATCTTGTCCAACCAATCGATGAGGACGCAGTGTATCCTAAGGGAAGGTTATGGCTATAAAAGGTACTTCTTTAAGCCACCAGGGTTGATGAAGGTTGATGGATCCAGTCTAAGCTCTTTGGAGCTGACTAGAGGATCAGGATATCTTATGGCTTCAATCTAGGGACTCCGGTTCCGGTTGGAGACCATATCCACAGCCTAGGGATTTCGACTCCGGCTGCCAGGATTGTAACGTCATACCAGGACTACCTAAGGAGGACACTCAGGTTGGGACAGTTCAGTCACCTATTACAGACTTTGCAGACCTCATACAGCTTCCTGAATCTGGCATTATTCCTTTCTCGGTGGGTGCCATCCAAAAGCGGGGTGCTGCTGGACTGGAGTAAGCGGCCCTGGAAGCTTGAGGCATGGACATTCTAAATCCCTGGTGAGCCAGCGGAAGGGTGAGACTCTGTTGCCTGTTACATTTGTGTGTTTTGCTGGTTATGTGTTATGTGCCGTTAATTGTTTGGGGATCCAATAAAGTCTAATTATTGTGGTTCCCTCACCCTGTGTTGTCTGAGTAGTGTTACGGCCACGGTTAAGGAGGCCGGCGTTCAGTTGGGATGAGCCCTGAGCCACGCTGTCTTTCTAAAGGCGGCGGGTTTTAGTGGACGAGAGCACCCACTGGGCCCCGTGTCTCCACAATTGGTGGCAGCAGTGGGATACTACTCAGCCTGGTTTACCCAGGGGAGCTGCAGCTGACTGGTGTTTTCGGACACCGTCCAGGGCTCAACAACCAGGGAGGCACATAAGCATACCCAGCAGGCCATACGGGAGGCATTCAGGTTTCGGACGCTGCCATGTCCAACCCCACCAGCTCAGCCATGGGACAAGGACAAGAGAGGAGTTACGACCGCTGCAGTAAATGGATGCTACAGGATCTGTGCCAGAGGCGAAAGATTATCTACTGGAACGCTGAGACTCGGTCAGCCTTGATCCAGAAATTAGTCCGTTGGGATGCCCAGAATGATGCAGAGGACGATGAGGATCCCGCCGATATTGACCCAGAGGATTTAAACTATGTGCCACATCATGGATCTAGTGACAATCAGGAATCAACTTTGTCCAAAATGGCCCAAGCCACAGCGTTGTTGGATGCATTGGGGCCTAGATCCTCAAGAGAAGAGAGGGCTTATGTTCTGGACCATGTGTATGGGATTCCAGCTGCAGTACTGCTAACACCAGCCGGTCGAGAAGGATGGTCCCGCTACCCAGCAGAAGCTGCGCCAAAACAAAGGACTACAAACAGGGCCTGTGACTCGCCCAATCTATGGCGCTGATATACATGTGGGCGCAATGGACATATAGATAAAGATTGTCTCCAAAACCGAGGCCGCATGCTTGGAGCCCGTCTGCCACTCCAACCAGTCAACATATGCCGAGATGAACCAATGAGACCTGAGGAATGCTACTCCCAAGAAACACCAATAGCTGAGGAAGTGGTTTATCCAGTCCACACCCTACGGCAGGCCGGACACCGTACACCAGCCAACCTCCATCCCCACATCCAGACAGTCAAGGTCGGTGATATACAGGCTCAGGGACTTCAAGACATTGGATCTTCCATCACTTTGGTAAGCCCAGTTATTGTTTCCCCAGAAGACCCTGTACCAGATTCCCAATTATCCATCTCCCTGGCTGAGGGCCAGTGCTCAGACGTCCCTCTGGCATGTGTGCAGTTGCACCTAAGGACCGACCAGGGAGAGGTCGATGTGGAGCTTGTGAACAGCCTCCCCATACCTGAAATTGTGGAGACTGACCAGAGCAAGGCTGATGTGGAGCTTATGGACACCGTCCCCACACCAGTTATTTCGGGAAAGGACCAGGGAGAGGTCCATATGGAGTTTATGGACAGCCTCCCCACACCTGTTGTTTCGGGGACTAGCCAGGATGAAGTTGAAGTGGGGTTCATAGATGGCCCCACCAAGCCTGTTGTTTCGGATACCACTCAAAGGGAAGTGAAAGTGGGGCTTGTGAATTACCTGCTCACACCAGTCATTTTGGAGAATGACCTAGGACAAGGACTATCCAGTCAGTTTGAAGAAGCCATCACCCACCTCAAGCCAAGCAGGACCCTGATGTGGATCTTTCTAACATCTTTTCCAGGGATGGTTTGCATTCCCGGTCTCCATCATCCACTTCTGAGCCAAGAACCGTGAGTAAGCCTAACCACACTGTGGCTATTGACTGGGGCAGGATTGATAGTGGGAGATTTGTGCAGGCCCAACTCATAGACCCCACCTTAGTGCTTGTCCACAGTATGGCTGCTCAACTTGGGGGAGGTAATCAGGGGGAGGTGTATAGATGCAAGCCTCTGTTGCTGACCTCACCATTAAAAAGGACAATGCCGTCAAGAGGAGAAAGATGATCGGAAGCCTATCATGTCTGGCTAATATTAAGAAGGGGGAGGAATGTGACGACATGGACTCTCATGGGTTAAAGTTTCTTAAAATCCAGCCAGACAGCATGATAGATTGTCTATAGATGGGGGAGAAGTCCCTCATTGTTTTTACAAGACTCTTGTTGACTCAATGTAATTGTGTTGGCCACTGAAAGCTAGACGTATTGTTCTCCAGACTTTTCCAGTAACCATTGTATTGTAGTTGTGTATTGATAATGTGATTACCTTAGTAGCCATTGTTGAGTCTGTGACTTGCTGACTCCATGTAGATATACTGAGTCTTTCTATGCACATCATTTAAATGAACATTATCCATGCAGCTTGAAATTCCTCCAATGGGAGAAGCAATCTTGTCCAACCAATCGATGAGGACGCAGTGTATCCTAAGGGAAGGTTATGGCTATAAAAGGGACTTCTTTAAGCCACCAGGGTTGATGAAGGTTGATGGATCCAGTCTAAGCTCTTTGGAGCTGACTAGAGGATCAGGATATCTTATGGCTTCAATCTAGGGACTCCGGATCCGGTTGGAGACCATATCCACAGCCTAGGGATTTCGACTCCGGCTGCCAGGATTGTAACATCATACCAGGACTACCTAAGGAGGACACTCAGGTTGGGACAGTTCAGTCACCTGTTACAGACTTTGCAGACCTCACACAGCTTCCTAAATCTGGCGTTATTCCTTTCTCGGTGGGTGCCCGCCAAAAGCAGGGTGCTGCTGGACTGGAGTAAGGGGCCCTGGAACCTCTGAGGCATGGACATTCTAAATCCCTGGTGAGCCAGCGGAAGGGTGAGACTCTGTTGCCTGTTACATTTGTGTGTTTTGCTGGTTATGTGTTATGTGCAGTTAATTGTTTGGGGATCCAATAAAGTCTAATTATTGTGGTTCCCTCACCCTGTGTTGTCTGAGTAGTGTTATGCCCACGGTTAAGGAGGCCGGCGTTCAGTTGGGATGAGCCCTGAGCCACGCTGTCTTTCTAAAGGCGGCGGGTTTTAGTGGACGAGAGCACCCACTGAGCCCCGTGTCTCCACAAACTCCCCTAACCAATTTTTATTTTTAAGCTCTTAGCACCTCCTACTGCAGGGGACGAGAGTGGATTTGTGCCCATAACACTGTGGGGATGCAGGATGTCAGGGATCCCAGTAAAGACATGACTCTCCTGAAGGTCGTAATTGGCTCTCATCCTGGAGGACACCAAGGTCTGAATGTTGAGGATCTTTTCTTTAAGCAAGTGGCATAACTGAGACCGGGAAGCCAGAATCAGTCCTAAAAAGGACTGTACTTTTATTAGTCGTAGCCTTGATTTTTAGGTTTAATAGCCACCCCAGGTCTGCCAGGATCTTGGTTACTATCAGGATCTGGGCACTGCAATGTTCTCCTGAGTGTCCTACTATCGAAAAATCTTCCACATTAGGTATAATAGTCTCTGCCACCACTTTGGTGAATACTCTTGGGGCAATGGCTAAACCAAAGGGTAGAGCCCTGAATTGAAAATTACCTAACCCTCCTTGCCAAGGGAGGGCTACTCTCAGGAACTTCTGATGAGATGGAAGAATAGGGACATGGTAATGCACGTCCTTGAGGTCTAACACCCCCATGTAGAAATTTGGGAAAAGCATCTTTACTGCTGATGTTATTGACTCCATCTTGAAAAAACGGTGCACTAGGTGTTTGTTTAGCCCCCGCAGATTGATTATTGTCCTGTAGGAACCATCTGGTTATGGAACAAGGAAGAGGCTGGAGTAGAATCCCCTGCCCTACTCTTCCTTAAGGACTTCCACCAGGACTCCTTTGTGGAGGAGATCTAATATCTCCTGCTGCAGAGTGAGTCGTCTCTCCTCCGACTTGCTGAGCGACGCTATTATTAATGACCCCTGGGGGGTCGAATTAAATTCTAACCTGAGCCTGTGCCTTATTACTCCCTTAAGCCAGTCTTTGGAAGTTATCTTTTCCAAGGCATGAAAAAAGTAGGAGAGCCTTTGTCCCACCTGGGTCATGATGTCACTGGGTTGATTTCTCGTTTTCCGTGGAAGGACTGGCAAACATAAAGCCTAGGTGCCTCTTCCTACAATCTTTCCAGGAATCCTGCCCTCTGAGGGGCTTCTTCCTGGGGTATTTTCGTTTCCGAAAGGAATGACACCTAAATTGAGTTGAGGAGAAACTGGGAAAATCTTTTTTTACTATCCCCAGCCTTCTCCAAAATCTCATCCAAGGCTTTCCCAAATAAGAAGTCTCTTCTGCAGGGGATGGTACAAAGTTTATATTGAGACTGGTCATCTCCCGGCTATCTTTTAAGCCTCTCCTGGTGGAATTAGATAGTGCCGCCGACTTTGCTGATGGTCTGATGGAGTTGGCTGAAGCATCCGCCAGGAAGTCCGCCGCTCCTTGAGCCAGAGGTAGAGAGGAGAAAATATTATCCCTCAGAATGTCATTTTTTTAATTGAGTCTCTACCTGCTGCAGCCACACCATGAGGGATCTTGTCACGTAGGTACCAGCAATAGCTGGTCTCAGGGCCCCGGCCAACACCTCCCAGGAGTCCTGCAGTTAGCCGTCCGCATTTCTATCAAGATAATCTTTTAGGCACCCCAGATCTTCAAATGGGAGGGAAGACTTCTTTGCTGCTTTGGCTCCTGCTACATCAATTTTAGGGCATCTGTTCCAACAGGCGGCTTCTGATTCTTCAAAGGGGTAGTTCCTCTTGAAGGAAGAGGACAGTGTGGCACTCTTGTCCGGCTTCTTCCACTGCTCCTCCACTAGCTGTTTGACCTTATCATTAATTGGGAAGGAGCATCTCTTCCTCTGTTTCAGACCTCCAAACACAAGGTCCTCCAGGGATTCAGGCCCCTTAATGTCCACCAGCCCCATCGTGAACCTAACCACCTTAACTAACCGGCTAACTTTTGAGTTTGGGAAGCAAGGTCTCCCACCTGGGCCCTCTTCTGTAGAAGATGACGAGGAAGGTGAAGAGACAGTAGAACCCAAGTCTTCCTCTGACTCCGATGATTTCTCTGAGTCTCGGTCCTGGGGTACACCCCTCTTTAACCTCTTGGGTTCTGGTTGAGATAGAGCTTTAAAAGACTCCTTTACTTCAGCCTTGATTATAGCTCTGAGACTAGAGGTGAAGTCTGGGGTCTACTCTCTAATAGTTTCCAGAATGTAATTCCTGCATAATTCTTTCTGTGTCCCAGGTGGTAACGGGGACTTACACAGAATTCATTTTCTATTTTTAGTTTTGGTCGACCTATTCCGGAGTACTTCCTACGGGACATGGGACAACAAAAAATAAGGGGGAACCCCAGTTAGGGGGATGAAGTGGTCTACTTACCACTCCACAGGAAAAAAGGAGGTACCAGATCGGGAGGCTGCACTACGTCACCGGAATCCACCATCCTCAAATCTTTGGACTTCTGGCTGGCACAGCTGCTGGAGAGGCTGCCACTCGGCTGTTGTCTATAGCGCATTTGCTTCTGCTGCGGCTGGTCCTCCAATACTGGAGGAAGGCATAAGCACCTCTTAACCCAGCCGCAGATCCTTTTATCCTTATGGCCTCCTCTGGATATTTCTGCACGGGCGCCGCCATGTTGCGGGCCCCGCACATGTGCAGATGCACAAACCGATTACCTGTGCATGACGTTATACGGCCGCGACCACTGACGCCAGCACAAACTCCCTGAACTTTCTCCGACATGATCGAACCGCCAGCCTCCTGAGGGCTGCATGGCGGGTGCTCAGTCCTGGACAGCATCTTGAGAGAATTCTCCTGCGCCCCTGGATATTCGTCTGGCGACTTTGAACCACAGGCTGCACCTTTAGGTCGCCCAGCGTTTGCGTAGACCCAGACAGCGCCTGGGCAGAGGATTCTCCTGGACCCTACCATGTCCGCGCTCACTACCGCAGGGGACCACGGCCCTGGGGAGACGCTTCCAAGGTTTAGCTCCGACACCATAGCATGTAAGCTGTTCTGCCAGTGGCGGTTCAACCCCTGGATAGCGCCATCTTCACCGCTGCTTACACAGATGGACTCTGGGTCTCCCATCTTGGGAGAGGAAACCAAACTGATTCGGTGGAGAGGTACTGCCCTTTTATTTCAGTGGGTTTCCAGTCCTACGATGTGTGGACCTGTCTCTTTGGTGGTGCTGTCATGGGGAAAAGGAAAAGTCTTCGTACGGAGACACTCCTTAGTTGCCCTCGCTGTGTGTGTCGGATTAATATCATGCTGCCAGACCCAGTCATGACCCATTTTCAATGTTCGTACTGAGGGAAGGAGGTTGTTAGACAATATCTTGTGATACATGACCCCATCAATCCTGCATTCAATATGGTGCAGTTGTCCTGTCCCCTTTGCAGAAAAGCACCCCCTAAGTATGATGTTTCCAGCCCCATGCTTCATGGTTGTATGTCCTTGTCATATCCTCCTCTCCTCTGCATAGAAGAGGTCTCGCCCATGATGAAAATCGTCATTTTTTAAGCACATATTGTGAAAATAAAACTTGGAAATCTTAAACCTGCTGGGAAAATCTTTCACTCCGGAGCGCTAGAAACAATCCCGTTTTACTTCATGCTTCATGGTTGGGACAATGTTTTTGGGGTTGTACTCATCCTTCTTCCTCCAAACACGACAAGTGGAGTTGATACCAAAAAGTGCTATTTTGGTCTCACCTGACCACATGACTTTCTCAGATGCCCCCTCTGGATCATCCAGACGGTTATTGGTGAACTTCAAACAGGCCTGGACATGAGCTGGCATGAGCAGGGGGATTTTAATCCATGACGGTGTAGTGTGTAACTAATGGTAATCTTTGAGACTATGGTTCCTGCTCTTGTTAGGTCATTGAATAGGTCTTCCAGTGTAGTACTAAGCTGATTCCTGATCTTTTTCAGAATCATCCTTACTCCTTGAGGCAAAATCTTGCATGGAGCCCCAGACCAAGCATGTTGTGTTTCTTTTATTCTCTAATAATTGCATCAACAGTTGTTGCCTTCTCACCAAGCTGCTTGCCTATTGTCCTGTAGCCCATCCCAGTCTTGTGCAGGTCTACAATTTTGATCCTGGTGTTCTTAGATAGCTCTTTGGTCTTAGTCATGGTGGAGAGGTTGGAGTGTGATTGAGTGTGTGGACAGGTGTCTTTCATACAGGTAACGAGGTCACACAGGTGAAATTAATGCAGGTAATTAGTGCAGAGTAGGAAAAAAAAATAACAGGTCTCAGCTGAGCGCTCGGCCGCCGGCATGTTAGGGCGCTCAGCTGAGCGCTTTGCCGCCGGCAAGTCAGGGCGCTCAGCTGAGCGCTCGGCCGCTGTAACTGTACTGTAAAGAAGAAAAAAAAAAAATAAATACATTTTTACTACGTCTTACTTTCGGTGTACGTCTACATTAGCTGACCCCCCCAAAACCACCACTACGTCTTACTATCGGGGGTGTCTTACTATCGGGGAAACACGGTATGCTAAAAATGACAGAACCCTCCATTCTTTGTAAGTGGGAAATGTGTTCAGCCTCCACAATCTGCTCCAAAAAAGCAATTAAAATGTTGTTTGTGTCCTAAAATGGTATGAACAAAAAAATCAACAACTTAAAAAAACAGGTCCTGAAGCAGAAAAATAACAAAAAAAAAGCTACGAGTCTCAGGAAAAGGAGACACGACTAATTTATTTGACAAAGTTTTGATTCTTTCTAACCACAAATTAATAGAAATATATGAAAAGCGTTCTAACATAGCTATCACGGTAATCGTAGTGATGTTATGAAGCGAGGACAATTTTACTCAACGGTAAACACCCCCCAAATATACATGTCAAAGGCCAAACTGCGTTTTTGTTTTTGTTTTCAAAAATGTCCCTGAATTTGGTTCATCTTTAGCACATTACACAGTAAAGTGAATGGTGTCATTTAGAAATACTACTCAAATGACTATAGACACAGACAAATAATAAAATGCACAAATGAAAAATTGCCCGATGCGAAGGGACAAACATTCTTAATAATGGGTGAAACACGAAGCATCAGAGAAAGTCGATTTTTCAGATGTAAAATTGGAAACGCAGTCAACCTCGGACTGGCCCACAGGAGGAGCGGAGAATTCCCGGGTGGGCCCCTCTGCAGCAGGAATGGACCCCGACCCCTATATATGAGCAGTAGTTGGCACAAGACACTCGATTCGCTATAAAGGATCCAATCATCATTTACCGAACTGTCCAGTGTATTCTTATATAGAAGCAGCGGGAAATATGTGACTGAGGGGAAGGCGACATCTGCCCGGAGCTGAGCAGCCCCCCAGAGTCAGTGTTACAGGAGGGGCTCTGCCATCCGAGGCCAACACTGACCGCGAGTGTGAGGAAAGTCTATAGGGAGCGTGACGGTGATAATAGTGTGTACAGCGCCGCGGAGTATGGAGGCGATATATAATACCCTGCACCTACCTCCACCTGCAGAGCCGCACACTAGATATATGGCTGCTATGTGCTTACAGGGCCTGTGATGATGTCACATGGAGGGGAGGAGTCAGGGGTCACATGATCAGCTCCTCAGTGTATGCAGGGCTCTGCTGTGCTGGTTGTCATGGGGCTGGATGAGGGGAAGTTTATGTGTGGGGTCAGGAGGGGTTTACAGTGTGGATGTAGCAGAGCCGTGTGAGTACGAGGTGTACGGAGCAGAGCCGTGTGTGTACGAGGTGTACGGAGCAGAGCCGTGTGTGAAGCAGGTGTACGGAGCGGAGCCGTGTGTGTAGGAGGTTTACGGAGCAGAGCCGTGTGTGTACGAGGTGTACGGAGCGGAGCCGTGTGTGTACGAGGTGTACGGAGCAGAGCCGTGTGTGTACGAGGTGTACGGAGCAGAGCCATGTGTGTAGGAGGTGTACGGAGCGGAGCCATGTGTGTACGAGGTGTACGGAGCAGAGCCGTGTGTGAAGCAGGTGTACAGAGCGGAGCCGTGTGTGTAGGAGGTGTACGGAGCAGAGCCGTGTGTGTACGAGGTGTACTGAGCGGAGCCGTGTGTGTACAAGGTGTACGGAGCAGAGCCATGTGTGTACGAGGTGTACGGAGCAGAGCCATGTGTGTAGGAGGTGTATGGAGCGGAGCCATGTGTGTATGAGGTGTACGTAGCGGAGCCGCATGTGTATGAGGTGTGCGGAGCTGCGTGTGTACGAGGTGTAGGGAGCAGAGCCGAGTGTGTACGAGGTGTACGGAGCGGAGCCGTGTGTGTACGAGGTGTACGGAGCGGAGCCGTGTGTGTACGAGGTGTACGGAGCGGAGCCGTGT
Organism: Anomaloglossus baeobatrachus; assembly: GCF_048569485.1. NCBI lineage: Eukaryota > Metazoa > Chordata > Amphibia > Anura > Aromobatidae > Anomaloglossus > Anomaloglossus baeobatrachus. The sequence continues at coordinate 75,110 of NW_027445024.1, forward strand.
GTGTACGAGGTGTACGGAGCGGAGCCGTGTGTGTAGCAGGTGTACGGAGCGGAGCCGTGTGTGTAGGAGGTGTACGGAGCGGAGCCGCATGTGTATGAGGTGTGCGGAGCTGCGTGTGTACGAGGTGTACGGAGCAGAGCCGCGTGTGTACGAGGCGTACGGAGCGGAGCCGCGTGTGTACGAGGTGTACGGAGCGGAGCCGCGTGTATACGAGGTGTACGGAGCCGTGTGTGTACGAGGTGTACGGAGCGGAGCCGTGTATGTACGACGTGTACGGAGCGGAGCCGTGTGTACGAGGTGTACGGAGCGGAGCCGTGTGTGTACGAGGTGTATGGAGCGGAGCTGTGTGTACGAGGTGTACTGAGCGGAGCCGTGTGTGTACGAGGTGTACGGAGCTGAGCCGTGTGTGTATGAGGTGTGCGGAGCGGAGCCGTGTGTACGAGGTGTACGGAGCGGAGCCGTGTGTGTACGAGGTGTATGGAGCGGAGCCGTGTGTACGAGGTGTACTGAGCGGAGCCGTGTGTGTACGAGGTGTACGGAGCTGAGCCGTGTGTGTACAAGGTGTACGGAGCGGAGCCGTGTGTATGAGGTGTACGGAACAGAGCCGCATGTGTACGAGGTGTACGGAGAAGAGCCGCGTGTGTACGAGGTGTACAGAGCGGAGCCATGTGTGTATGTGATGCCCCAGGGATGCCAATCCTCTTCAGGGACGCCACAGGGCTTGTTCAATATGGTGAACAGGTAATGTCAGTTTTTATTTGTCGTGATGTCACTCACGGCTTGCGGTCAGAGATGTGAATGACCGCTGCTGCAGGTTTTACGAGCGTCTGGGGCTGATGGGGTCTGCAGCCAGATGATGTAGCCTCCCGTGAGTGAGGCAGGCCCCAGGGGCTCAGAGGAGCAGGGTAGCGGGTCCCGGAATAACACAGGCTGAGTCCAAAACTCTTTTAACTGGTGTGTACTCACTTAGGATGTTGCTGTGAGCTGACCCGGGCGTTGCTGTGATGAACCAGGTAGGACCAGGTCTCCTTCGGGCCAGTCTGAGGGTAACCTGTTAGCTCGCCTTCCTAGCACTCTGTGTTCAGATAACCCCCTGACGTGGAGTACCATGGGGGTCTATCCAGGGAGTCGCTTCTGCCTATTCTCCCCTGTGTTTGGCCCGTTTGCCGGCAGCGTGGACCAAGTGAGATAACTCCAGGCTCTGTCCCCTTATGGGTCCCTGCGTTGCTGCTGATGCTCGGACTCTGTGAGGTTAGTGAGGTACTTGTAGTTCCCCTTACCGTCAGGTTTAGCAGGTAGTTCATGTGGAGACACGGGGCTCAGTGGGTGCTCTCGTCCACTAAAACCCACCGCCTTTAGAAAGACAGCGTGGCTCAGGGCTCATCCCAACTGAACGCCGGCCTCCTTAACCGTGGGCGTAACACTACTCAGACAACACAGGGTGAGGGAACCACAATAATTAGACTTTATTGGATCCCCAAACAATTAACGGCACATAACCAGCAAAACACACAAATGTAACAGGCAACAGTGTCTCACCCTTCCGCTGGCTCACCAGGGATTTAGAATGTCTGTGCCTCAGAGCTTCCAGGGCCGCTTACTCCAGTCCAGCAGCACCCCGCTTTTGGCGGGCACCCACCGAGAAAGGAATAATGCCAGATTTAGGAAGCTGTGTGAGGTCTGCAAAGTCTGTAACAGGTGACTGAACTGTCCCAACCTGAGTGTCCTCCTTAGGTAGTCCTGGTTTGATGTTACAATCCTGGCAGCCGGAGTCGAAATCCCTAGGCTATGGATATGGTCTCCAACCGGAACCGGGGTCCCTAGATTGAAGCCATAAGATATCCTGATCCTCTAGTCAGCTCCAAAGAGCTTAGACTGGATCCATCAACCTTCATCAACAACCCCTGGTGGCTTAAAGAAGTCCCTTTTATAGCCACAACCTTCCACTTGGATACACTGCGTCCTCATCGATTGGTTGGACAAGATTGCTTCTCCCATTGGAGGAATTTCAAGCTGCATGGATAATGTTCATTTAAATGATGTGCATAGAAAGACTGAGGGTGTACATGTAAACTGGGAGTCACCGACTAGACAATGGCTACTAAGGTAATTACATTATCAATACACAACTACAATACAATGGTTACTGGAAATGTCTGGAGAAACAATACGTTTGGCTTTCAGTGGCCAACACAATTACATTGAGTCAACAAGAGTCTTGTAAAAACAATGAGGGACTTCTCCCCCATCTATAGACAATCTATCATGCTGTCTGGCTGGATTTTAAGAAACTTTAACCCATGAGAGTCCATGTCGTCACATTCCTCCCCCTTCTTAATATTAGCCAGACATGATAGGCTTCCGATCATCCTTCTCCTCTTGTCGGGAAAGCCCATCCGCATTTCCATGGTTCTTGCCTTGTTTATGGGAGATGGAAAAATTGTAAGATTGTAATGCCAGACTCCACCTGAGCAAGCGTCCGTTGTCCCCGGCAGTGCGATTTAGCCAACTGAATGGATTGTGGTCTGAGGACTGTGAACTCATTGCCATAGAGGTAGGGCTGCAATTTTTTTAGGGCCCAGACTATGGCCAGGCATTCTTTTTCTATGGTGGCATAAGCCCTCTCTCGGGCCAACAGTTTCCGGGAGAGGTAAGCTATCGGATGTTCCTCACCTTTGTCCCCCACTTGGCTAAGTACAGCTCCTAGTCCTGTGTCCGATGCGTCTGTTTGGACAATGAATCTGCGACGGAAGTCAGGAGCAGTCAAGACTGGGCTTTGGGCTAGCCGGTCTTTCAATTGGAGGAACGCAGTTTCACATTCTGGGTTCCAGATAAGGTTACGGGCATATCTTTTGGTTGTGAGGTCAGTGAGCGGTTTTGCTATGGTACTGTAATTGGGGATAAACTTTCGATAGTAGTTTGCGGTTCCTAGAAACGCACGGACCTGTTTTTGATTGACCGGGCGTGGCCACTGGATAATGGCTTCTACTTTTGCAGGTTCGGGACGAATGCACCCACTTCCCACCCGATGTCCCAGGTATAGCACTTCGGCCATCCCCATTTGGCATTTGTCAGGTCGGATGGTGAGCTGGGCTTTGGCTACCCTCTGCAGCACCTGGGTCACATGCTGAAGATGCTCTTCCCAAGTGTCGCTGAAGATAGCGATGTCATCCAAATAGGCCTGGGCATACCCCTGACATCCCTCTAGTAAATGGTCTACCATCCTCTGGAAGGTGGCTGGGGCGTTTTTCATCCCAAAAGGCATGCTGGTAAACTCAAAGAGGCCAAAAGGGGTTATGAAGGCCGATTTCTCTTGAGCGTCTTTTGTGAGTGGGATCTGCCAGTATCCCTTGCTCAAATCGAGGGTAGATATAAACCGAGACCCCCCTAACCTATCTAGTAGTTCATCCACCCGGGGCATGGGGTAAGCATCTGTAATCGTGACCTCATTGAGCCGTCTATAGTCCACACAGAAACGAGTACTCTTGTCCTTTTTTGGCACCAATACCACACTGGCAGCCCATGGGCTATGGGAGGGGACTATGACTCCCATATTTAACATGTCATCCACTTCGGCCTTCATCATTGCCAACACAGGAGGGGTCACCCGGTAGGCGGGTTGTCTTAGTGGGGTGGCTGCCCCTGTATTGACATGATGCTGGACCAGGGGGGTTCTACCAGGCTGACTTGTGAACAGTGTTTCATATGTTTCGAATAGGTCTGATATCTGTCGCTTCTGTGATGGACAAAGCTGCTCCCCTAGTGATACATCTTTTACCCCCATTTCCCTTTTGGAGTCCACTAATAGGTCTGGGATCTGGTCCAACTCTGGATCATCTAACTCTGGAACGCAAACTGCTAAATTGGTGACTTCTCGTTCCTCATAAGCTTTTAGCCTGTTGATGTGGTAGGTACGCTCACAAACACCTGCTCGATCCAGGGCCACGGTGTAGTCAGTATTGCCACATTTCTTGGTAATGGTGAATGGACCCGCCCACATGGCTTGCAGCTTGTTTTTCCGCACCGGTACTAGTACTAGGACTTTCTGTCCACAGGCAAATTCTCGGGGCCGGGCAGTGCGGTCGTGTTAGAGAAGCCATTTTGTCTTGTTCACATATTCGTTATATTCAGGCACATATGGGTTTTTGACCGGTTGTGCAACCAGGAATGAGTAATTGATGTTCTATTCCACATCTGCTATTTGCTATGGTAATCACTAAGTCCCTTAGAATTGTTATTCCTTTTAAGTATGTACTCCTCTTCCAAGACGCTGTTTGTATTACAAGCTTTGATTAATTACATCCTTTAAAGCTTTTTGTTATGATAAACTATATCTTCTTTGGCTTTGAGACATTGTTTTTGCCTTTCCTGAGCCACTTCTAAATTCCCATGGGCTAACGCCATGAGGTGCCTCATCCTTTCCCTAAACTTTTGAACATAGTCCAGTATGGGAACCTCTTCTGTGGGGAAGGTGCCCTCCCAACTCTCTCGTACCAGCTCTAGGGGCCCTCGTACTTTTCGGCCGTACAGCAATTCAAAGGGAGAGAACCCAGTGGAGTCCTGCGGCACCTCCCGGTAAGCAAAAAGGAGCTGCTGCAAGTTTTTCTCCCAGTCCCCCCCCTCGGACTCCACATATCGGCTAATGAGCTGTTTGAGCGTTTTGTTGAAGCGCTCACACAATCCATTTGTTTCAGGATGGTAGGGGGTTGTGCGCATTGGGCGGACTCCATGTTTTTCCCACAGGGTGTGAATCAGTTCACTTTGGAACTGTGCCCCCTGGTCAGTCAATACTTCCTGTGGAAACCCTACCCGGCTAAAGATGTCCAGTAGAGCTTGAGCCACGTGCTCATCTATGGAGGTTAAGGCAACGGCTTCTGGGTAACAGGTGGCAAAGTCTACCAGGGTGAGGATGAATCTTTTTCCACTGCAGCTGGGGATGGCTAAGGGGCCTACTATATCAATGGCAACTCTCTGGAACGGTTCTCCTATCAAGGGCATGGGTTGAAGTGGGGCACGGCATGGGGCTCCCCCCATACGCTGACACACTGGGCAAGAGGCTCTGTATTTTTGCACTTCTTGAGTGACCCTTGGCCAGAAAAAACTACGCAGCAGGTGGGCCCGAGTCTTTTTGGTCCCCATGTGCCCAGCCGCAGGAACATCATGAGCTAAACGCAATAGTTGGGGTCGGTATTGCTGGGGTACCACAAGCTGATGTACACGGGTCCAGGGTTTTTCTGGGCAGGATGCGGGCTTCTCCCGATATAAGAGGCCTTTTTCCCATCTATATACCTCCCCCTGATTTCCTCCCCCAGGTTGGGTGGCCGCACTACGGATAAGCTCTAAGGTGGGGTCTGACAGTTGAGCTTCCCTGAACTCTTTACGATCTATCTCCCCCCAATCAATGGCCACAGTTGGGTCTGATGTACTCACATTTGTTGGCTCTGATGAGGAGGCTGAAGATTGAGGAGTTGGGTTCTCCTCTGATGGGCTGGAAGAAAGACCTGCACCAGGATGGTGTTTGGCTTGGCTGCGGGTGATGGCGGTGACAAACTGGCTGGATAGTCCTTGTCCTAGGTCATTTCCCAAAATTACAGGGGTGGGGAGGCCGTCCATGAGCCCCACTTCAACCTCTCCTTGGTCAGTTCCCCAGTCCAACTGCACTCGTGCCAGAGGGATGTTCGAGAGCTGGCCCCCAGCAAGGGTGATGGTCACTTGGCGGCCAGGTAAATTATGTTTTGTGGGAACAATATCTGGGCTGACCAGGGTGATGGAAGATCCCGAGTCTCGAAGTCCCTGAGCCTGTATATCACCGACCTTGACCGTCTGGATGTGGGGATGGAGGTTAGCTGGTGTACGGTGTCCGGCCTGCCGTAGGGTGTGGACTGGATAAACCACTTCCTCAGCTATTGGTGTTTCTCGGGAGTAGCATTCCTCAGGTCTCGTTGGTTCATCTCGGCATATGTTGACTGGTAGACGGGCTCCAGGCATGGGGCCCCGGTTTTGTAGACACTCTTTGGCCATGTGTCCAAGGTGCCCACACGTATAACAGCGCCGTGGGTTAGACAAGTCACCCACCCTGTTGGTAAACCTTTGTCTTGTTGGGGCTTCTGTGGGGTAACGAGTTAGTCCAGCACGTGAGTCTGGGGGTCACTTGGATCCATGGTTGAGGGACCTATTGGGCCTCCAGCTGGGTTGGTTGGCTGTAAATTCGTCAGCCAATCGCGCTGCTTGCTCTGGAGTGTCGGGCTTCCGGTCAGCTACCCATTCTCGGATTTCTGGGTCCATCTGCTCCAGCAGCTGTTCAAGCACTATCACATCCCGGAGGGCAGCAGCAGAGTGGGTAGCCAGACCATCGAGCCAGCGATTACAGTGTCGTCGGAGTTGACTGCCAAATTCGACGTACGAGACACCCTGGCGAGACATAGTCCGGAACTTAGTGCGATGTCTCTCGGGTGTTATGGTAAAAAGGGCCAACAAAGTGTCCTTAATAATTCCGTAGTCCAAGCAGTCCTGAGGCCCAAGTGATCGGACAGCCTCCTGGGCCCGGACCGGCAAGCTTGTCCACAGGTATTTGGACCACTCATCTGTGGGCACCTGGTGCATACGCATTAGCATCTCAAAGTTTTGCAAGTGTTCATCTATCTCAGTGCTGGAATCATTAAACACTGGCACATCCCTGTAGCGAAGATGACTTCCTTGGTGGTGGTCTATCCTGGAGGTAGGTGCTGATGGTGAGGAAATTGGAAATCCAAACACAAATTGCAGAACACCAGCCCTCTCTTCCCTTGAAGCTTCAGGCCCCAATGCAGTAAACAATTCCTTGACTCGGTCTGCTTGGGTTTGGTTTGTTTCCAGACTGTCACTGGATCTAGGATGAGATACAGGGTTTACCTCCTCTGATACCACAACGGCAGTGTCCTCATCATCCTCTGCATCATTCTGGGCATCCCAACAGACTAATTTCCGGATCAAGTCTGACCGAGTGTCAGTGTTCCTGTAGTCAATCTTTCGCATCTGGCACAGATCCTGTAGCATCCATTTACTGCTGCGGTCGTAACTCCTCTCTGGTCCTTGTCCCATGGCTGAGCTGGTGGGGTTGGACATGGCAGCGTCCGAAACCTGAATGCCTCCCCTATGGCCTGCTGGGTATGCTTATGTGCCTCCCTGGTTGTTGAGCCCTGGACGGTGTCCGAAAACACCTGTCCACTGCAGCTCCCCTGGGTAAACCAGGCTGAGTAGTATCCCACTGCTGCCACCAATTGTGGAGACACGGGGCTCAGTGGGTGCTCTCGTCCACTAAAACCCACCACCTTTAGAAAGACAGCATGGCTCAGGGCTCATCCCAACTGAACGCCGGCCTCCTTAACCGTGGGCGTAACACTACTCAGACAACACAGGGTGAGGGAACCACAATAATTAGACTTTATTGGATCCCCAAACAATTAACGGCACATAACACATAACCAGCAAAACACACAAATGTAACAGGCGACAGAGTCTCACCCTTCCACTGGCTCACCAGGGATTTAGAATGTCCATGCCTCAGAGCTTCCAGGGCCGCTTACTCCAGTCCAGCAGCACCCCGCTTTTGGCGGGCACCCACCGAGAAAGGAATAATGCCAGATTCAGGAAGCTGTGTGAGGTCTGCAAAGTCTGTAACAGGTGACTGAACTGTCCCAACCTGAGTGTCCTCCTTAGGTAGTCCTGGTTTGATGTTACAATCCTGGCAGCCGGAGTCGAAATCCCTAGGCTATGGATATGGTCTCCAACCGGAACCGGGGTCCCTAGATTGAAGCCATAAGATATCCTAATCCTCTAGTCAGCTCCAAAGAGCTTAGACTGGATCCATCAACCTTCATCAACAACCCCTGGTGGCTTAAAGAAGTCCTTTTTATAGCCACAACCTTCCACTTGGATACACTGCGTCCTCATTGATTGGTTGGACAAGATTGCTTCTCCCATTGGAGGAATTTCAAGCTGCATGGATAATGTTCATTTAAATGATGTGCATAGAAAGACTGAGGGTGTACATGTAAACTGGGAGTCACCGACTAGACAATGGCTACTAAGGTAATTACATTATCAATACACAACTACAATACAATGGTTACTGGAAATGTCTGGAGAAACAATACGTTTGGCTTTCAGTGGCCAACACAATTACATTGAGTCAACAAGAGTCTTGTAAAAACAATGAGGGACTTCTCCCCCATCTATAGACAATCTATCATGCTGTCTGGCTGGATTTTAAGAAACTTTAACCCATGAGAGTCCATGTCGTCACAGACCCCTTTTAGTTCTGTTCTTTTCTACACCCATAGTCTAAACTGTAATAAAGGTTTATGGGCAGAGATGAGTGAACCAGCTGGCTTCCAGCTCTCGGTAATTCGAGGACTGGCAGCTGACTTCCTGGTACCAGAGGCCTTGGAAGGGAACTTGAGAGATGATTGCTCCCCAGCCTCTCTGGCTGGCATCTGTGGTAACTGTCACTAATGGCTCTCGACTCCAATATACTCCCCTTTGCAGATGGGTGGGAACCATCCACCACAGCAAGGATGTTTTTACCAGACACGGCAGGGATATTTTCTTGTTCAGGGACCTCTGGGAACCATCCCAAGATGCAAGAATGTGAACCTGTAGGGAGTGTGAGTGGGCCAGAGCCCAGGACACCGCTGTGATGCACGATGTCATAAATCCCAGCACTGACATTGCGAGCCTCAGGGTAACCTCAGGGTAACAACTCATTGGCCATGCAGAGACGAAACCTTGTTCTTTATTCCCAACTGTTTGTTGATAGGAAGGAAGGACTTTTGTTTGACAGAGTCCAATAGCACTCCGAGGAAGATCTTTCTTGTAGAGGGAAAGAGATCTGACTTTTGAGGGTTTATGACCCATCCAAGTCTGCGTAGTAACGAGAGTGTTGTTTGCATATGTTGGTTGAGCAACTGGGCAGAGGAGGCCACTACCATGAAGTCGTCGAGGTAGGGAACTATACAGATGTGCTGATTTCTTAGAAATACTACCACCTCCCCCATTATCTTGGTGAAAACCCGAGGTGCAGAAGAGAGACCGAACGGGAGCACATTGTACTGGTAGTGCTGAAGACACCCCTTGTGACGGACCGCGAAATGAAAATATCTTTTGTGAGTGTAAAAGATTGGGACGTGATAATACGCATCCTTTAAATCTATTGTGGCCATGAAAAACCCCGGACAGTTGAGGGGCGTGGTGGATCTGACCGACTCCATCTTGAAACGCCTGTAGATGATGTGACGATTTAATGGCCTGAGGTTGATAATTAACCAAGGTGTGCCGTTGAGTTTTTGATCCAGGAATAGATGGGAGTAATGACCGTGACCCACCTCTGGCTCTGGTACCAAGGAGACAACCCCTATTTTTTGGAGGTTCTGAATGCAGAACATGAGAGTGTCTTGTGACCCCTGTGAGGGAGAGGATCTGACCCTTAGACAGCATGGAGGATATGAGGCAAACTCTACTTTGACATCCTCTCTGATGGGGTTTATGACCCATTGATTCGAGGATATCTCCTGCCACTGACTGAGAAATGCCGACAGCCGACCCCCTATCCCGATGGCGTCATTAATGGTTCTGGCGATGGCTCCGATCTTCAGTCTTTTGGGACATAAAGATGTTCCTTCCCCTTTCTCCTTTCGGATAACTCTAATGGACAGTTTTACCCTACGCTCGCTACTGGGTAGATTGATTATTGGGGGGGGACGAAAAAACTTTTTTGTTGTTTCTCTTCTGGCAACAGCTTCTTCTTATCCGTTGCCTTCTCCAGAATCTCATCCAGAGCTGGACCGAAAACATGTTCACCTCTAAACAGAATAGAGCACAGCTTAACCTTGGAGGTTGTGTCACCGCTTCAAAGTTTAAGCCAAAGGTCCCTTCTTGCTGAATTGGAAAGGACACCATTTCTTGCTGCCACGCGGACGGACTCAGCTGAAGCATCAGCAAGAAATCCAGTTGCTTTCTGGAGAAGTGGAAGAGAAGGCAGGAGACCTTCCTTTGGTGTGTCTCGGGTGAGATGTTCCTCTAGTTGGCCCAGCCACCGGGACAGGGATCTGGCCACACAGGTAGAAGCCACCCCAGTCTTATGGAGAACCACGGAGGTCTCCCATGATTTTCTAAGGAGGCTGTCCATTTTACGGTCCATGGAATCCTTAAGTTGTAATGAATCTTCAAAAGGGAGAGTTGTCTTTCTCGCAACCCTGGCAACATGCACATCCACTTTAGGTACTTCCCAGCAGCAGGTGGGGTCCTCTTCCAGCAAGAATCTATTTCTCAATTCTCGGGGAATTTCAAGGTGTTTCTGAAGAGCTTCCCACTCTTGAAGAACCATATCTCTGATTATCTCGTGTACAGGAAATCCCACCTTCTTACGGGTCCGTAATCCCCCAAACATTTCTTCCTGTATTGACCTAGTAGCCTTCTCATCCTCATCCTCAACAACCATAGTATCCCACACTGCTCTCAGAAGTTCATCCATATCATCATTTGAGAAAAAATATTTGGTCTCAACTCTATCAGAAAATAGACCTTCATCTTCTTCTATCAACTCATCTAGCGGCGAGAAGGAAGGACCTTCTAATGAGTCCGACTCTGAGTCTCCCACAGGGCTTAGTTTTCTCTTCTTAGGCGCAGGGGTTGCAGCGGGAAGAGGCTGGGAGAGGGATGGTTAAGGAGGACTGAACTACCTGACGTACCAGGTTTTTTAATTTAACCAGAAGGGAGGGTTGTTCCTTTCTAACTACCTGATCAGTACAGGGCTGACATAACTTCTTAGAATGGTCTGAAGGAAGCTTCTGATTACACATGATACACTTTTTGCTAGAGGTCTTCTCTTTCTTGGGTGCAACATTCTTGTTTCCCTAAGGAGGGGGGGGAGGACGTAAGTATACACCCAGGAAATGGAGAATTCCGACAGAGCAATACGAGCCCATAACCCCGACCTTCCCCCAAGTCACTGTACTCACAGAACCAGTGGCTGAGCTGGGCTCCACAGAAGCACAGTTGTTGAGCGGTCTCCCTCCATCCTCAGTCCTGGAGAGCGCTCTCACCGTGGTCCCTTTAATGAGGTCCGGATGTATCCAGCTATCCACAAAGTGGATGACTCCACCTCCTCCGTCGGGGTGGAGCAGGCTTCCAACGGATTGAGTGCCGACAACACCATAGAGCCGTGCAGTGCCACTTTGGAATGCACAAACCTGGAAGCGATGTCGACAAAGGGTGTCCGATGACGTCACTTCCGCGTGCCCACAACTGCCGCGTGTGTGAGAAGAGGAGGTGCCGGGAGCTACGGGAGGTACCCGGAGAGTCAGCCTTCCCCACTTTACCTCCAAGAGGCGCAGGAGGGGCAGGCAGATCCCGAATCCAGAGGAGACGGGAGTAGCGATGGAGGAGGAAGCGGGTTAGCTTCACCCTCAGCTGCTCGGTTGGTAAGAAATACTGATGCGGCGCTCTCATCACCAGCCACGAAAGCACCGCAGGTAATCTCTTCATGCCCCCATAGGGCCCGGGAACAACACTGGAGATGGGAGGTGGGGCGGGGTTATTTAACCTGTTTGTGTTTCCTGTCCCATTTAGGACGGAGAGTTAACCTCCTGTGTGCTGCCGTGGAGGGTGACTAGAGAAAATAACCACTAGGATATCAGACATAAAAAATCCTTTAGTTTTTTTATTACAACAATTATCCTTTGTAAAGGGATTATTTTTATAACATTGGGCTCAATTTATGAGGGACCACTCCTGATTCATGAAGTGGTGCATGCCTTTTCATGAATCTGGAACGTTTGACGAGTGGTATGTGCCTCCTTGTGCCATGCTAAAAATATTACTCCCTTCAGGGACTGGCATAGGGAATGCCACAGCTCATCATGAATTTAAGCAGCTGTGCTGTCCCACCCCCGTCCCATCCAAGCTCTGCCAATTTTGGAGCGAAAATGACAAAAGCCACCAAAATTTGACACAACTATGAATTGATACAAATTTTTGTGACTTTTCAAAAATTTTATGCCTCTTTTTTGGCTTTAAAGCTTTGATAAATTGGGACCAGAGTGTCTTAACAACTTCCACATATCTAAGATGCATCGTGCGATTTAATTCTCCCATCATGGCTGGGGATAGAAGCTATACCAGCCGTATAATACAATACAAAGGGAAGGGGAAAAGAATGCACCAGGGAAAGGGTGAAGTGGTGACCCCTGACAATAAGTTGCAGCTCACCCTCCCTGCCCTCACCAACCCTATACAGGTTCAAAACCTTTCACCAAGCAGGAATATCTCACCCCTTGCAAACCCTGAAATAGGCCCGAAGTAAGGATGGAGGGTATGAGCTCTTCGACAACACCCCTAATGCTAAGGGTGACCAAATGAAGTAATACAGGGGAAACACAAATGCTACCAGCTGAGCCCAAGCACATAGCAAAAATCAAACACTTATGTTAGGAGCAGCTACCACAGAAGTCTCTGGAACAACAGGAAGAAACGACTGCTGCAGACCACAGCCGGGAACAACTATAAACTGCACCCAAGGATGAGGTTTATAAAGGAAGTCAGAGGCTGACAAATGAGAGGAAAAACTCAGTTTCCCAGTGTCATAGAGTTCGCTGCTGCAGAAACAGAAAACTGTCAGATAACAACACAATCTCTGGTATTTTCTAACACTCGCTGCCACTTGATTGTCCAGCGGCCGTTACAGCTCTGTGACATCCTCTCACTATTTTTGTGCAAAATGTCTACAGCTCTGCCTCAGCTCCAGAGGCTCTGAGCAAAATCATCACATCTACACAATAGAGAAAGATAGGCATGAAGAATATATATTTTACAAGCATTTATTAACAAATCAAGACGTTTGAAATGCAACTATATACCATGTTCTTATCTATACCCAACTTACTAGCAAAATAGAGCCCGAATTTCCATTTTGTGGCATCTCAGTATGCAGAGTGGGATCCCAAAATTCTCTGCAGCTGCTCTAAGCACGAGACACTGCTCTGTCAACTAATCCAGCGCTGTCACATACTTTTATAAGATTTTACTGAACTACTTAAGAAGGATCATGCAGCGCTGTGGTCGTAGTGCTCACTCTTTCATGGGAAGAGTGATCTCTGAGGGTTGTGGGATCTCACAACCTGGAAGCTCCTTTAGGGACTCTTCCAAAAGTTTTGGTACTGCATGATATTTAGAAAATTCACTAATCTGTGCTCTCCACTGCTTTAGTAATTAAAAAAAGGCAGCCACAGATTTGTCATAGGCACAATTTAAGGGGAACATCAAACACAATGCGCTTGAGATTGGGGGATATTACCCCCGTAACAGTGTCAGCAGCAGATCCCCCATAACAGTGCTTCATGACTACATTTTTTTGCTTCAATCTTTTTTCCTATTTTCCTCCTTCAAAACCTAGGTGTGTCTTATAGTCCAAAAAATACGATAAGTTTAAAAAGAAAGAAAATGGTTCTTTCACTCACCAATTCTTACTTGAGCAATTGTAGCTGATTTTTGGATAAAACACTTTAAATTATAGTACATCATGATGGCTTCTCCCTTGTGACTCATCTGACAACAAGACCTGACTAATGATAAAAAAAATATTTGGCAAATTCTGAATGCAAGAATGGCTCCTCTACTGTGTGGGTTTTCTCATGGTGAAGACTTGATTTATCAGTTAAACATTTCAAATATTCACAACATGAAAAAGGTTCCTTCCCTGTTTGGCTTCTTCAGATTTTTAATGAGATCTGATTTCTGAGAGTAACATTTTCCACTTTCAAAACATTAAAAAATGGTTAATCCCCTGTGTGAAGTTTTCCATGATCAACAAGACTTAATTTCCTAGTAAAACATTTGCCACATTCCCGGCATGAAAATGGCTTCTCCCCTGTGTGAGATCTTTGATGATTAACAAGATGTGCTTTCTGAATAAAACATTGCCCACATTCTGAACATGAAAATGGCTTCTCCCCTGTATGAGACCTTTGATGCCTAACAAAAGTTGATTTATAAATAAAACATTTCCCACACTCTGAACATGAAAATGGCTTCTCCCCTGTGTGAATTCTTTGATGCTCAACAAGATCTGATTTCCGAATAAAACATTTCCGACACACACAACAGGAAAATGGCTTCTCCCCTGTGTGAATTTTCTGATGTCTAACAAGGTCTGATTTCTGAATAAAACATTTTCCACATTCTGAACATGAAAATGGATTCTCCCCTGTGTGAGATCTTTGATGCCAAACAAGATCTGATTTCCGAATAAAACATTTCTCATACTCTGAACATGAAAATGGCTTTTCCCCTGTGTGAGATCTTTGATGCACAAGTTCTGATTTCCAATTAAAACATTTCAGACATACTGAACATGAAAATGGCTTCACCCCTGTGTGAGATCTTTGATGCACAACAAGTTCTGATTTCCAATTAAAACACTTCCCACACTCTGAACATGAAAATGGCTTCTCCCCTGTGTGAGATCTTTGATACTCAACAAGTTCTGATTTGCGAATAAAACATTTCCCACATACTGAACATGAAAATGGCTTCTCCCCTGTGTGAATTTTCTGATGTCTAACAAGGTCTGATTTCTGAAATAAACATTTCCCACACTCTGAACAAGAAAATGGATTCTCCCCAGAGTGATTTTTTTGATGGTTAGCAAGGGTTATTTTCCGAGTAAAACATTTTCCACATTCTGGGCATGAAAATGGCTTCTCCTTTGTAGGAGCCGTTTCATGTTCCACATTCCTTCTGTAACTTTTATTTTGCTTACAATTCTGTGATAAATCGGAATTTTGGACTTGCTTGCAAAGATCAGATGATAATGCTTTCTCAGGAAGGACTGGAGGTATATCAGGAACAAAAGCATGCTCTTCATATGTATCATCTGTTACAAAATCTGAAGATATTAGAGGTCCATCTGAACTCCCAATACAGTCATCTGCTAAAAATAAATACAATATTATTTTATAACGATATTATTTTGAAAGTACAGTTATTTTTTTTAAATCATATCAGCAATTAAATTAGGAAAAAGGTATTTTAAATCTGTTGTCCAATTTCAACATCTAAAGTCCCTGATATGTCGTCGGGGTCACGGAATTTGTGCCGCACATCCGGCGTCGATAGCGACGTCGTTGCGTGTAACAGCTCCGAGCGAGTGTTAACGATCAAAAATATTCACCTTATCGTTGATCGTTGATACGTCGTTGATTTTCAAAAACTCGTTGGTCGTTGTGGACGTAGGTTGTTCTTCGTTCCTGAGGCAGCACACATCGCTACGTATGACACCCCGGGAACGACGAACAACAGCTTACCTGCGTCCTCCGGCAACAAGGTGGGCGTGTCATTAATGAGGCTGTTCTCCGTCTCTCCGCTTCTATTGGTCGGCCGCTGTGTGACGTCGCTGTGACGGCGCACGAACCTCCCCCTTAACGAAGAGGTTGTTTGCCGCCCACAGCGACGTCGCTAGGAAGGTAAGTATATGTGACGGCTGTTAGCGATATTGTGCGCCACGGGCAGCGATTTGCCTGTGACGCACAAATGACGGGGGCGGGTGCTTTCATGAGCGACATCGCTAGTGATGTTGCAGCGTGTAAAGCCCGCTTAACCCCTTAACGACCGCGGGCCGTAAAATTACGTCCTAAATGACATAATCTTACTGCCCGCGGTCCTCCGGCGGCAGCATGCCGCGATCGGCACACATCTCAGCTGATTTTCACAGCTGAGATGTGTGCCTGCTAGGCACGAGCAGAATCGTTATCTGCTCGTGCCGATTAACCCCTTATATGGCGCTGTCAATACATGACAGCGCCATTATAAGCGCGATCGCGGTAAAGTTTTACTTACCGCCGAAACCGGAAGTCACGTGACGCGATCATGTGACTCCCGATAGTTGTCATGGTAGCACAGGGTCATGTGATGACTCCTGTACTACACATGAATTGGTTTCACTTTCGCTGTGCCCGGGGCACAGCAAAAGAGAAAGACAGCGTATCTGCTGTTTACAGCCTTCCAGCTGTGATCAGCAGATACTGCAGAGCGATCGGAATGCTGATCGCAATAGCCCCCTAGGGGGACTAGTAAAATAAAAAAAAAAAGTAAAAAAATAAGTTTTAAAAAATTAAAAAAAAACAAAAAAACCTAAAAGTTCAAATCACCCCCCATTCGCCCCATTGAAAATTAAAGGGTTAAAAAAATAAAAAATATACACACATTTGGTATCGCCGCGTTCAGAAACGCCCGATCTATCAAAATATAAAATCAATTAATCTGATCAGTAAACGGCGTAGCGGCAAAAAAATTCCAAACGCCAAAACGACGTTTTTTTTGTCGCCACAACTTTTGCGCAAAATGCAATAAGAGGCCATCAAAACGTAGCATCTGCGCAAAAATGGTACCGTTAAAAACGTCAGCTCGAGACGCAAAAAATAAGCCGTCATTGAGCCTAAGATCCCGAAAAATGAGAACGCTACGGGTCACGGAATATGGCGTAAAACGTGCGCCACTTTTTTCGGACAAACTTCCGATTTTTTTTTAACCCCTTATATAAAAGTAAACCTATACATGTTTGGTGTCTACGAACTCGCACTGACCTGAGGCATCACACCCACACATCAGTTTTACCATATAGTGAACACAGTGAATAAAATATCTCAAAAACCATAGTGCTATCGCACTTTTTTTGCAATTTTTCAGCATTTGGAATTTTTTTGCCATATTCTAGTACACAATATGGTAAAACTGATGGTTTCATTTAAAAGTACAGCTCGTTCCGCAAAAAATGAGCCCTCACATGACCATATTGACTGAAAAATAAAAAAGTTACGTCTCTCAGAAAAAGAATGGCGAAAAAAAAAAAAACGGAAAGCGAAAAATCGGCCGGTCGTGAAAGGGTTAAGAGTTACATCTTCGTAAGTTTGGATCTCCCATTCCTAACACCAGTTCTCTGGAATGTCCTACAGTAAATAATCTGATTGATTGTCATTGTTTTACCAGAGACTGTGTGCCCGTTATTGGCTGAGTGAGTACCATCGTGCCATCCGGCACCACGCTGCCCCCACGACCCTGCACCTCACCGACCCCTGCCTGGCCCAACTCACCTCACCAGGCCCCGGGACCACCAGCCCCTACCCACGGAGGGGGAAAACATCCCAGCTGCTCCCTAATAACGCTCCCGGGATCCCCGTCACCAGCAGCGGTGGTGCTCCAACCTCACCACAACCCGTGGGTGGCGACACGAACCAAATCCCCAAACCAAACCAACCCCCTTTCACTCACGGGCGAGGAGCGCCGCTCGAGTCCCCGGATACGGCCCACCGCTCGAGCCACCGAGCAGCGGCAGCAGTAGCAGCCGGACCAGAGCAGCAAGCGCAGTCGAGCAGCGCACCCCCCGCCCGCGACAACTTGGCGTCACGAACGGGATTCCTACCGTTCTACCGGCTGGTAGAAGTGCGCCTTGTAACCCCGCCGGAGGTGTCCGGCCGAAAAATTTCAGAATCCGCCATCTTGGGCGCGAAGTTCTTCCCACTCGAGCGTCTTCCTGAGCAGTGGAGGCGCGAAAGCCGAAGCTCCGCCCCTGAAGAGGAGGTACAGAGAGAAGACCAAGGGGGGGCAAAAACAAGATGTCTGCGCCCGACGGAGCCGCTGAAGGAGCGGCGGTCGCAGCCACAGCGGCGCCCGTAGATGGGAATGGGCCAGCCCGTGCTCCGGCCGCACGAGCAGGGGAGGCCACGGCCCCCACCATTGCTCAGGTGATGCCGTTCTCCTTGCCCTATGTGCCCGGAGCTACCTGGCTGCCGCAGTACGATGGGAAACCTGATGCTTTACAGGTCTTCCGGAAGAAGCTTAACCCGGTCCTAGAACTGTATCCCCTGACCGATAAGCAACGTGCAGCGGTAGTGCTGGGGCAGCTGACCGGCGCGGCTGAGCTGGAGATGGAGACCTGGACCGAGGGGGACCAGTCCTCTGTGGCCACTATCTTTGAAAAGCTACAGATCGCCTTCAAGACCCGCACCGAAGCCGAGCTGCGGATGCAGTTTTATCAATGCCGACAGCGGCTGCAGATAGTATTAGAGACTATGCCTTGCACCTGCAAACTTCCCTCCGTACACTGAAGCGGGTGGAGACCATTTAAGATGCGGATAGCAACAAAATGTTAGTCGAGCAGTTCGTGCAGGGGATGGGATCCCTGGAGGACCGCAAGCAGCTCCGGCTGTGGGCCCTAGAACACCCTAATGTGGACCTTGCCGTGCTGAAGGAACGGGCCATCAAAGCTTTGCAACCCCCAGCATCTGACGTCCCTGAAGCGGCCCCATGGCCAGCTGAGATGGCTCCCATCGTGGTGGCCCCTTCTCTCCCAGCTCCCTCGGCACCTGCAGCCCCTGGCGGAATGATGGAGGAGCTGGCTGCCCAGGTCCGTCGCATGGATGGAGACCTCGCCAAGATCCTCGCCGCACTCCAGCCTCCGACCAGACCCCAGACCCCGGGAAGGATGCAGCTCGCCGACAGCCCGGATGATATCCCCTGGATGCAGCAGAGAAGGGCCAATGACTTACGGTATGGACCTCCAATTTGTTACAGGTGCAGCAAGCCCGGTCACTACTCCCGACGGTGTCCTTTAAACGAGCAACCCCTGGGGCCACGGGCCAATCCTCAGGAGTAGAACCCAGTGCCCCCCCAGACAGGCGGGACCGGTACATCGGAGCCCGGCCCATCATCCCTCTGGCAGTGGACGGCATACCGCTGATGGCACTCCTGGACACTGGATCCCAGGTAACCACGATACCCTACACACTGTATCAGCGATATTGGGGGACTGATGAACTTGCCCCTCCAGACGGTAGCATGACACTGGTCGCAGCCGATGGACTCCCCTTAACCCAAGTGGGGTACAAACAAGTGGCCATGACCGTAGGACGGGTTGAACTGTAGCACCAGGGGATGATTGTGATAATGAATGAACCTAGTGATCATAACCCGAAAGTAGTGCTAGGGACTAATGTGATGGAGCACTGCATGAGTGAGGTGCTGACCCTACTGCAGCAGCTGGCCGCCACCGCAGCAGGGAGCTGACAGAGGGCTGTGCAGCATGAGATCCGGGCCTTGACGTATCGGCAGCAAGTGAACTCAACAGGAGGGGAGATTGGGGGAGTGAGAGTTATGGATGCGGCCCCTTTGATTGTGCCTCCCAGGAGCGAGATGATGATTTGGTGTAGGGCAGTGGTAGGTCCCCAGGGGCAAGACTACCCCGCCATGGTAGAGTCCATGCCCTCTGAACACTGGCCCACAGTAATGGCCGCCCGGGGGGTGGTAGACGTCAAGAAAGGGAGAGTGCCCGTAAGGGTGTTAAACTGTGGGGAGGAGGAGGTTAGGCTTCCCCGGTACGCTAGCCTCGCCAAGTTGCTTACTCTAGACCCCCACACCATCCAGGAGGCTGCCCCTCCGACCTCACCGCCTACTGCCAGTCCTCACCCATCCCCGGGGCAGTTAGATGAGTGGTGTCAAGAGTTACACGTAGGCACCGATGATACGCCCACACATCACAAAGAAGGGGTATACAGGGTGGTACAGGAGTATGAGCGAGTTTTCAGCAAACATTCATTAGAGTTTGGGCGGATTAAAGGGGTCCAACACCACATCCCCACCGGTGAACATCCCCCTATTAAAGAGAGATACAGACCTATTCCCCCTGCACACTACCAATGCGCCAAAGATATGTTGAGGAACATGAAGGAGGCGGCGATTATTAGGGATAGCTGTAGTCCCTGGGCCGTGCCCGCTGGTGCTGGTCAAAAAGGATGGCACCATGAGGATGTGTGTGGATTACCGGAAGATTAACGAGATAACGCATAAGGATGCCTACCCTCTGCCCTGTATTGAGGAGTCCCTGGCCGCGCTGAGAACCGCTAACTACTTCTCCACCCTTGACCTCACCAGTGGGTACTGGCAGGTGGCCGTGGCACCTGAAGACCGTGAGAAGACCGCCTTCGCTACCCCCATGGGACTCTGTGAGTTCAACAGCATGCCGTTCGGGCTGTGCAATGCCCCTGGAACCTTCCAACAGCTGATGGAATGCTGTCTGGGACATCTGAATTTTGAGACCGTCTTGTTGTACCTGGACGATGTAATTGTGTACTCACAGACGTATGAAGCCCACCTGGAGCACCTAGCTGAGGTGTTTGCGTCCCTTGCCAAGTATGGGATGAAATTGAAGCCCTCCAAGTGTCATCTATTGAAGCCCAGGGTGCAGTACCTTGGACATGTGGTGGGCGCGGAAGGCGTCACCCCAGACCCCGAAAAGACCACTGCCATTCAAGACTGGCCGAGGCCGACCACGGTGAGAGAGGTAAGACAGTTCCTGGGTCTGGTGGGCTACTATAGCCGCTTCATTAAGGGATACACGAAAATGGCTGCCCCCATGCAAGACCTCCTCGTGGGACAGACCAAGGGTGGCAGGTCCCCTGGAACCCCGTTGGCGTGGGAAGAAAAGCATGAAGAGTCCTTCCATCAGCTGAAGACGGCTTTGACTGGGGAAGAAATCCTGGCGTACGCAGACTACAGTCTCCCATTCATCCTCTACACCGATGCCAGTAATGTAGGCTTGGGAGCAGTCTTGTCCCAGATCCAGGACGGAAGAGAGAAGGTAATCGCTTATGCTAGAAGGAAACTCCGACCTACGGAAAGGAATCCTGAGAACTACAGCTCTTTCAAGCTCGAGCTCTTAGCACTGGTATGGGCCATCACCGAGCGATTCCGCCATTACCTAGCAGCGGCCAAGTTCACCGCTTATACGGACAACAACCCGCTAACACATCTGGATACAGCTAAGCTGGGTGCATTGGAACAGCGGTGGGTGGCCAGGTTGGCTAATTATGATTTCACCATCAAGTACCGAGCCGGCCGTAAGAATGCTAATGCAGACGCACTCTCCCGGATGCCCCACCTGTTGGGAGAAGGGCCGGATGATGACGACCTTGAAGAGATCGAGTTGCCTGCGTTCCACCGGCCGCCAGCCGAGAAGTTACATGTCCATCAACAACAGGTGAACTTAGACCCGCTGCCTAGCCAAGGGTGGCAAGAAGCCCAGGATCGGGCACCTGCTGTCCGCTTGGTCAAGGTGGAACAAGGCTCCGCCGGGATAGACCATGCTGCCCCCGCCGAGGCCCAACGACTGTGGAAGGAGCGAGCCCGGCTGTACCTGCACCAGGGAAAGCTGTATCGGGAATTGATCAACCCGAAGACCCACCCAGCTGGTGATTCCCCAGACTAATGTGCCCACTGTCCTGCAGGCATACCATGACGGTGCCGGGCACTTTGGGTGGAAGAAGCTGGAGATGCTGCTGAGGGAGCGGTTCTATTGGAGTGGGATGCGGGAGTCTGTGGAGGCCTGGTGCCGAGAATGTGGTCCCTGTGCACTGAGAAGGAGGGACGAGGCCAGCCAGAAAGCCCCGCTGCGCCCAATCATTACGCACCAGCCGCTGGAGCTGGTTGCCGTCGACCACGTGAAGCTCACCCCTAGCCGAAGTGGGTATACCTACGCTCTGACCATTGTAGACCACTATTCAAGATTCATGGTGGTTGTCCCAGTCAAGGACCTGACCGGCCGTACCGCCGCTAGAGCATTCCAGGCTTATTTCTGCCGACCGCACGGGTATCCGGAGAGGGTGCTTACCGACCGGGGCCCGGCTTTTGAAGCGGAGGTGTTTCAGGAATTCTACCAGTTGTACGGCTGCAAGAAAATTCGGACCACGCCTTACCATGCCCAGACCAACGGCATGTGTGAAAAGATGAACCACCTGGTCCTGGGCCTCCTCAAGACCTTATCGCTAGAAGAGCGGAATCTGTGGCCAGAAAAGCTACCTGACTTGGTTGATATGTACAACAACATCCCTTCCAGCTCTACGAAGTGCACACCTGCGTACCTGATGAGAGCTCGGCCCGGTCGGCTGCCAGTGGACCTGGAAATGGGTCTGGAGGCCCCAGAAGCTCTCCCTTCGACTGCTGGATGGGACGCTCGGCGAAGGGCGCAGTACCGTCAGGTTCAAGAATACGTAGAAAAGAACTTGTGCTGGAGTCGAGAGCAGCAGGAGCAGTGCTTCAACAGGAAGGCTCCTGCAGGTCCCTTCCAGCCTGGGGATGTAGTGCTGAAGCGAAAGAGAAGAACCCATAAGCTGGATGATCAATGGGAGAAGACCCCGTATGTCATCCAATCCACCGAATGGGAGAATGGGAAGGCCTACCAGATCAGTCGTGACCAGGGGAAGACCTTGGCTACGGTTTCCAGAGACCACCTGAAGAGGTGCCCACCACCATTGAGGGTAGCAACTGAAACTCCGGCTCCCAGACCGGCTGAGGAGAAAGAAAAAGGGGTAATCCACACCATGATGGGCGATTTCCTGGCAGATTGGCCTACGCAGAATGATTCTTCTAGTGATACTGTTCCCACAACCCGTGGAGGAAAAAGAGATGGAAGTAGCTGCCGATGAACCAGTGTCCAGGGATGCACCTGTACCCAGCTCCCCTATGCCTCTGTCTACCCCACACGATGTACGGGAAGAGGAACCGGTTGTCTCCCCTGTCCCCTCGATTGTAACAACTGACATTGGGCCCCGAAGGTCCACACGTTCCAACTGAGGTAGGCCCCCCGCTTAGGTACAGGGAAACCGACTTTTAGGGGTGCAGTCCACTGATTGTGTAAATGAGCAGATGAATGAAAGTAATCAACCGAGATGTTAACCTGATTGTCGATTGTGATTGAACCGGCCGTTGCCGGCAAGTTGTCCCCGAAGGGACCCTTTGCACCGTGCGTAAGGAACTGCTTACGGACATGCCCGAGAACTCGCAGGGCAACCACAAACTAGTGGGATGTAAATATTTGGCATGTTTCCGTTACCGCCTCCGGAGAGGCTAATTTGGAGGGTGGGCCTGGAGGAAAGTGATGGCCCAGGCCCGCCACTACCGTAACCGGTGGCGATCCTCCGGGGTTCAGGGGTTCCCCATGGACATGGGTTCCCCTGAAAGGACCGTAGGGTATGAGATACCGTACCCGTACCCGCTCGGGCAGCCTGGAGATGGACTGGGGTCAAGGGGTGCTGTCCATTTTCTTAGGGACAGCATCAGGGCCAGGTTGTTTGGGTGGGAGAGAGCGGAAGCCGTTGTTAATAAAATGTTGAAATATGTACCGTTAGTAACGTTGAAGTACCGTGCCTCCTGTTAAGGGAAGACCCAAGAGGAATGCTTATGTTATTAAAATGTTTACATGTTTTTACCTCTTTTTCAGTTACAAAAATAAAACCGGTGATGGACGGGCAGCCCGCGGACAGTCTGCATTTAACCAAGGGGGAATGTGGCGCCCTGGACAAGCCAGGTCGTCACAGGTACTACAACAACACACCCCACACCCCGAGATAGGCACATCAGCAGTAGTAAGGGGGCCATATGTCTCGTCAAAAAGAAATCTGACAGGTGCCCCGCCCCTATCAAAGTGTATTAAACACACCCCCTCCCCTCTCCTGACAGGCCCTGTATTTTATAGGCTTTTGATTAGGGATTTGATAGTGCAATCCTGATAGTGTAAATGCTTAGGATCCTACTATTTTATTCACTGATTATGATAGAGAAATCTGATTTAGTGTAATTGTTTGGAATCATACCATTTTATTCAGTGTGGTTTTGTTGCAGAAGTCATTCTGCTAGTGTAATTTGATTGGGCATATTATGTATATGGCCAAATTTATTTTATAGGCGTTTGATACAGAATTCATTCTGAAAGTGTAATTTGGTTGGGCATATTATGTATATGGCCAATTATACTATTACGCGTCTTCTGCTATATAGCATTTCTTATAGCACCCATTCTGATAGTGTAATATGGTTGGGCATATTATGTATATGGCCAATTATACTATTACGCGTCTTATGCTGTAAAGCATTTCTTATAGCACCCATGTAGAAAGTTTGTGTTTTATACTGTTTGTATAAAATGAAAGACAGACACACTATCAAAATTTAAAAAGTTTATTGCTCAGAATTTAATTACATTCAGTTGCACATCAATTCAGTAGGAATACAAAACGTCATATACATTACACTTGTAAAACAGTACAATATAAAATTATAATCACTGACATAATACACTATTTAATAATATACATATGTTACGTCTCTTACATAATTATTTAGAGCATAACAATTCATCAGTCCAGCTGTTACATTGTGAGCCACATTGATTTCAGTATCGGGAAAGTCCTTTTTTTAGGCATCAAACTTGCTTGTGTCAAACCTAATGGAAAATGTAAAGATTGAATTGGACGGCGGGGTGTCGATAGAGTCTGAGGTTTAGATATGCCACTAGCTTCATTGATGGGCATTTTTAAGCTGTCTAAAAGCGCTCTAGTAGTGGGATTACCCACTATGGTAGACGGTATATTTAACTCGGCCATTGCCTGCATAAACGTATTCCATCCCTGGGGTAAATTTCTGTTAGTCAAGGCATGGCTCTGTGTTGTATTACGTACTAAATCCAGCATGTTAGATCCCGGTATTACAGAACCTTTGAAAATAAACTCGTTTTTATCATTCCACGATGTAATATTTTTGTTCTGCAGCAGTCTGTTTAGTAAAAATTCTGCATTCTTTTTATATCGCTGGTTTACATGACTTACAATTTCAATGGCTGTTTTGTTTTCATTAGGGTCTGAATTTGACAATTGCTGATGATCAGACTCAGGAGTGTTAATGATCTTTAAAGTTGATAGCTCCATCGCATCGTGTTTAGCATGAACCAAGTATCTCTGTAGTACATCGCTATATTTTTTAATTTTAACATCGTCTGGTATGTCACGACGCTGTAAAATTTCGCTAATTTCATCATCAAGGCGGCGAATAACATTCTGTCGTATGTTGCCGCTAACTGGAGGGTTTAGTTTGATTAGTTCTTGTTTGTGGACTAGATACATTTTCTCTGTATGTTGCATTATTTGCCCGTGAGTAGACTTGTTATTATCGGGATTGCAAAGCCTAAAAGAGGACCTATAAACCCGCCGGTCTGCTTTAGTAGACGTTTCTTTTTCTTTATGGGCTGTGATTTATCACTCAGGGTTCTTATAGCTTTACGCCACTTCTTTAGTATATTTTTTTGACGCTTTTTCAGAGGAATTCGCCCTTTCAAGATGTTTAATGCAATCTCTGCAATGGCTGTAATTAAATCACAGCTCGCATTGCATAAAATAGTTTTTCTGACAGCAGGAGTTGCCTTCACCAGCGTTTTTAAGAGAGCCCAGTTACGACGGATTCTCTCAGACATCTTTACAACACTGCGTACACAGCATAGAATGTCTGATTTAGTGTAAAATTCACTTTTTAGAAGTAATTTTCTTTTGGATATATACAGCTGGCATAGCTGGTGGAAACAACCCCGTCCTTAAACGAAGATCCTCAGGGGTATTGGCTCTCAAGTCTACCAGCAAATACCCATAAGGCTCGCGTGTGGCGTCCTCAAAAGCTTCTAAGAAGAAGCGCGTTTTTCCGGGGTACATTTAGCGTGCTAACGTAACAATTTGTAATTTATCTCGAGGATTATTAAAAAGTACCATGTACTTTGTGTTCAAATTTATCGTGCGACTTTTCTTACCCTGACAAAATATGTTTTGTACCAGGTAGAAAATGCTGAGGTTTCTGTGGTGTACATACTTGGTAAATGCTTTTTCTATCTCGCAGTTATCACTAGCACTCTCCATTAGGTCATCAACAATAGTCAAATTTACCTTGTCAGGCGGGAATAAGTCATCATCTACGAATGTATGCGGCAGACCCTCCACAAATCTGATGTTGGGAAAAGAGAGAGAAACTTCATCATACAGTTTTTGCCAGCATGAATAAAACCAAACAATATTATCGGGTTTGTGTGAAAAATGGGTTTCAATATTATGTAATAACTGTTTTACGAAATAACTTTTTCCAGAATTAGATGGCCCTGCTAGAATACAGGAGAATGGGTGCTGCAGTCTCGGGTCCATCATGAACTAATAGCCGAATGGAAGGGTGGTAAAATCGTCTAACAGCCGGCGCTTTGTGTAAACACACTTTTGTGTTTTGCGTAATGGCCTTGTTTCGATATCCCAGTACTTTTTTTTTTCTCACAATACCCGATTGTTCAATGATAATACGTCTCTGTGTTTCTGCGTCACAATTACGCGGATAGTCCAGTACTAAATCTTTTAGACTGTTGAAATTAATAGATTGTGTGTTAGCAACATTTAGTGTTATACCCTTCACTGTTAAAACAGTTTTGCCATTATTGAGTTTGTATCCGTAGGTTTTTGGGCCCGCAGATACAAATTCGGTGATGTAAGTGTCCTCGGGTATCTCACTGGTCAATTCCCCCAGGTAATCACCTAAAGTTGGGTTCCACTCACCATCTCTCTGCACAAAAATAACTGAATCTGTGTCGTGATAAAGACACCTTTCCTGCAACCGGTCCAGCAGAGAATAAAGCTCTAGTCTGGCATACGCCGTTGTAAAACAGGCGATAAAAATGTTTGTGTTTTTGTTGACGGTGTGGTGGCCTTTTGCATATTTCCAATTAATGGTAGCTGTTTCATCATCAATAAAATGAAGCATTGAAATGTCATAGTACGGTAGAAACACATGCTGAAAAAGCTCATCGGGGTCACTAACAATGCTGGTACAAGGTAAATTAGATCGCTGTGCAAACTTACCCCATAAAGAATTTAAAAACAGCTTAGATATTTGCCTCTTAGCCGGATTCACGCCTATATTTTCATGGTGCAATTGCACACCTTCTCTCTCTAGAAAACAGTCAATGTATTGCTGTTTCTTGGCGCCATCAGTGCACCAGCTTGGATAGCCGGAAGCTTCCTGCTTATCCCTAAGATGTAATTTAATGTACGGGGCAAACAGATCATCACTGGTTTCAGGAAAATGCCAGATTTCATAGATGTGCGCTATCCTGTAGCCTTTTTGTACAGCCAGCTCAAGCTCTATAGTACACCATGTACCTGTCAGAGACCTCTCTTCATCAGTATGACCGCAAACCTCTGTCTGTGAATTTTCAGCGCATGTGTAGCAAAGAGGGAACATTAATTTTTTGTTGAGTTTTACTGGCAGAACAGGAAAAAATAAATCTCTTGGGGGGTAGACCTTGACTTTGGCAATACCAAAGTATTTTTTAATGAAACCAAAATTCTCATAGATAATGTGTGGATGGCCTACAGGGTAGGTTTTAGTTTTGTTTACAAAGGGGTACAGGCTTGTGAAATCATAGTAATGTAATGTTTCCCCATCTTTCAGACTGTGATAGAGTTTAATGGCGTTAGTACGACCCCCATAAAGTGCATCACGGGGATCTAAAGGTTTGGGGAAATCCATTTGAAGAAGAAATGATTGAAGGTTGGAATCTTTTTCAATCATTTCATTCCACTCATGCTCCCAAATCAATGTCACTGTGTAGCCACAGTACTGCAAGTAACGCTTTTTAGCTAGAAAGGCATAATATAACTGACCATAGGATGTGTTTGTGACCTTATTTGTGTCATTTTCATTATAACATACAGGGCAGCCGTGCTAAAAACATCCCTGAAATTCAAAGGCTATGTGTTGATTGTTAACACAGGCATAACCGTCTAAAAAATATTTCCCAACTTGTTTT
This sequence comes from Anomaloglossus baeobatrachus, assembly GCF_048569485.1. Lineage (NCBI taxonomy): Eukaryota > Metazoa > Chordata > Amphibia > Anura > Aromobatidae > Anomaloglossus > Anomaloglossus baeobatrachus. The sequence goes on from NW_027445024.1 coordinate 102,801, forward strand.
TCACCACCTCTCAAAGCATGCTGGATGGCGATGTTCTCTGTGTGTGCTACATACATGAGCCACTGTATAGCGGGGGACGAAAAACGCTTTTTTGTTTTGTGATAATTATCACCAGGTAAAATGGCGATGGTCTGTTTTGGAAGAAATTTAAACCTGTACATGGCCATGCATACAGATGCCAAGGTCACGAGCTGAAATGGATCAACACATCTGGGCACTACAATTTTTTTCTTTTCTCGTTTACAGTATATGTTAACATTTTTCCTCATCATGTCCATAACCCGCTCTCTATAAAGCTGACACGAGCATCTCAGAATCTCAACATCTTGTTTGCAATAAGATTTTAGCTCAGACTTAAAGTAAAAAATGGTGTCTGCCTGGGCATCATACCACCCCATAAACTCACCTTTTTCACTAGGTGTCATATACTCCATAGACTCGCTCAATTTCATCCCCATGAAGCTTAGTAAGCTACCACAAGCTATGGGTTTTTCGGGTTCAAAAGGTCATTTCCCACACTTTTTTAACACTGAGGAAAATCAAAACTATGTGGGACCCCTACCACCTGTAAAATATTACGGGGTGGAGTATATGACACCTAGTGAAAAAGGTGAGTTTATGGGGTGGTATGATGCCCAGGCAGACACCATTTTTGACTTTAAGTCTGAGCTAAAATCTTATTGCAAACAAGATGTTGAGATTCTGAGACGCTCGTGTGAGCTTTATAGAGAGCGGGTTATGGACATGACGAGGAAAAATGTTAACATATACTGTAAACGACAAAAGAAAAAAATTGTAGTGCCCAGATGTGTTGATCCGTTTCAGCTCATCACCTTGGCATCTGTATGCATGGCCATGTACAGGTTTAAATTTCTTCCAAAACAGACCATCGCCATTTTACCTGGTGATAATTATCACAAAACAAAAAAGCGTTTTTCGTCCCCCGCTATACAGTGGCTCATGTATGTAGCACACACAGAGAACATCGCCATCCAGCATGCTTTGAGAGGTGGTGAAAAACAAGTCGGGAAATATTTTTTAGACGGTTATGCCTGTGTTAACAATCAACACATAGCCTTTGAATTTCAGGGATGTTTTTACCACGGCTGCCCTGTATGTTATAATGAAAATGACACAAATAAGGTCACAAACACATCCTATGGCCAGTTATATTATGCCTTTCTAGCTAAAAAGCGTTACTTGTAGTACTGTGGCTACACAGTGACATTGATTTGGGAGCATGGGTGGAATGAAATGATTGAAAAAGATTCCAACCTTCAATCATTTCTTCTTCAAATGGATTTCCCCAAACCTTTAGATCCCCGTGATGCACTTTATGGGGGTCGTACTAACGCCATTAAACTCTATCACAGTCTAAAAGATGGGGAAACATTACATTACTATGATTTCACAAGCCTGTACCCCTTTGTAAACAAAACTAAAACCTAACCTATAGGCCATCCGCACATTATCTATGAGAATTTTGGTTTCATTAAAAAATACTTTGGTATTGCCAAAGTCAAGGTCTACCCCCAAGAGATTTATTTTTTCCTGTTCTGCCAGTAAAACTCGACAAAAAATTAATGTTCCCTCTTTGCTACACATGCGCTGAAAATTCACAGACAGAGGTTTGCGGTCATACTGATGAAGAGAGGTCTCTGACAGGTACATGGTGTACTATAGAGCTTGAGCTGGCTGTACAAAAAGGCTACAGGATAGCGCACATCTATGAAATCTGGCATTTTCCTGAAACCAGTGATGATCTGTTTGCCCCGTACATTAAATTACATCTTAGGGATAAGCAGGAAGCTTCCGGCTATCCAAGCTGGTGCACTGATGGCGCCAAGAAACAGCAATACATTGACTGTTTTCTAGAGAGAGAAGGTGTGCAATTGCACCATGAAAATATAGGCGTGAATCCGGCTAAGAGGCAAATATCTAAGCTGTTTTTAAATTCTTTATGGGGTAAGTTTGCACAGCGATCTAATTTACCTTGTACCAGCATTGTTAGTGACCCCGATGAGCTTTTTCAGCATGTGTTTCTACCGTACTATGACATTTCAATGCTTCATTTTATTGATGATGAAACAGCTACCATTAATTGGAAATATGCAAAAGGCCACCACACCGTCAACAAAAACACAAACATTTTTATCGCCTGTTTTACAACGGCGTATGCCAGACTAGAGCTTTATTCTCTGCTCGACCGGTTGCAGGAAAGGTGTCTTTATCACGACACAGATTCAGTTATTTTTGTGCAGAGAGATGGTGAGTGGAACCCAACTTTAGGTGATTACCTGGGGGAATTGACCAGTGAGATACCCGAGGACACTTACATCACCGAATTTGTATCTGCGGGCCCAAAAACCTACGGATACAAACTCAATAATGGCAAAACTGTTTTAAAAGTGAAGGGTATAACACTAAATGTTGCTAACACACAATCTATTAATTTCAACAGTCTAAAAGATTTAGTACTGGACTATCCGCGTAATTGTGACGCAGAAACAAAGAGACGTATTATCATTGAACAATCGGGTATTGTGAGAAAAAAAAAGTACTGGGATATCGAAACAAGGCCATTACGCAAAACACAAAAGTGTGTTTATACAAAGCGCCGGTTGTTACACGATTTTACCACCCTTCCATTCGGCTATTAGTTGCGGATCATGATGGACCCGAGACTGCAGCACCCATTCTCCTGTATTCTAGCAGGGCCATCTAATTCTGGAAAAAGTTATTTCGTAAAACAGTTATTACATAATATTGAAACCCATTTTTCACACAAACCCGATAATATTGTTTGGTTTTATTCATGCTGGCAAAAACTGTATGATGAAGTTTCTCTCTCTTTTCCCAACATCAGATTTGTGGAGGGTCTGCCGCATACATTCGTAGATGATGACTTATTCCCGCCTGACAAGGTAAATTTGACTATTGTTGATGACCTAATGGAGAGTGCTAGTGATAACTGCGAGATAGAAAAAGCATTTACCAAGTATGTACACCACAGAAACCTCAGCATTTTCTACCTGGTACAAAACATATTTTGTCAGGGTAAGAAAAGTCGCACGATAAATTTGAACACAAAGTACATGGTACTTTTTAATAATCCTCGAGATAAATTACAAATTGTTACGTTAGCACGCCAAATGTACCCCGGAAAAACGCGCTTCTTCTTAGAAGCTTTTGAGGACGCCACACGGGAGCCTTATGGGTATTTGCTGGTAGACTTGAGAGCCAATACCCCTGAGGATCTTCGTTTAAGGACGGGGTTGTTTCCACCAGCTATGCCAGCTGTATATATCCAAAAGAAAATTACTTCTAAAAAGTGAATTTTACACTAAATCAGACATTCTATGCTGTGTACGCAGTGTTGTAAAGATGTCTGAGAGAATCCGTCGTAACTGGGCTCTCTTAAAAACGCTGGTGAAGGCAACTCCTGCTGTCAGAAAAACTATTTTATGCAATGCGAGCCGTGATTTAATTACAGCCATTGCAGAGATTGCATTAAACATCTTGAAAGGGCAAATTCCTCTGAAAAAGCGGCAAAAAAATATACTAAAGAAGTGGCGTAAAGCTATAAGAACCCTGAGTGATAAATCACAGCCCATAAAGAAAAAGAAACGTCTACTAAAGCAGACCGGCGGGTTTATAGGTCCTCTTTTAGGCTTTGCAATCCCGATAATAACAAGTCTACTCACGGGCAAATAATGCAACATACAGAGAAAATGTATCTAGTCCACAAACAAGAACTAATCAAACTAAACCCTCCAGTTAGCGGCAACATACGACAGAATGTTATTCGCCGCCTTGATGATGAAATTAGCGAAATTTTACAGCGTCGTGACATACCAGACGATGTGAAAATTAAAAAATATAGCGATGTACTACAGAGATACTTGGTTCATGCTAAACACGATGCGATGGAGCTATCAACTTTAAAGATCATTAACACTCCTGAGTCTGATCATCAGCAATTGTCAAATTCAGACCCTAATGAAAACAAAACAGCCATTGAAATTGTAAGTCATGTAAACCAGCGATATAAAAAGAATGCAGAATTTTTACTAAACAGACTGCTGCAGAACAAAAATATTACATCGTGGAATGATAAAAACGAGTTTATTTTCAAAGGTTCTGTAATACCGGGATCTAACATGCTGGATTTAGTACGTAATACAACACAGAGCCATGCCTTGACTAACAGAAATTTACCCCAGGGATGGAATACGTTTATGCAGGCAAAGGCCGAGGTAAATATACCGTCTACCATAGTGGGTAATCCCACTACTAGAGCGCTTTTAGACAGCTTAAAAATGCCCATCAATGAAGCTAGTGGCATATCTAAACCTCAGACTCTATCGACACCCCGCCGTCCAATTCAATCTTTACATTCTCCATTAGGTTTGACACAAGCAAGTTTGATGCCTAAAAAAAGGACTTTCCCGATACTGAAATCAATGTGGCTCACAATGTAACAGCTGGACTGATGAATTGTTATGCTCTAAATAATTATGTAAGAGACATATATATAGATAGATAGATATGTATATTATTAAATAGTGTATTATGTCAGTGATTATAATTTTATATTGTACTGTTTTACAAGTGTAATGTATATGACGTTTTGCATTACTACTGAATTGATGTGCAAATGAATGTAATTAAATTCTGAGCAATAAACTTTTTTTTTTTTTTCCAAAACTTTTTATTAATTTTCCAATTTTTTATAAACATAACAAGATATTCAAGGTTACGCAAGGAAAAACATTTGTCTGACAATATGTGACATAATAGGGTGCAATGCCCCAACTTGATATTTTAAACTGATTATCTGATTGATATGGTCTCTATTAAACCAAGGCAAAAGTACTAAGAAATAACAGACGTGATACAAGTCAATTAGAGTCATTAAGCCCCTAAGCCAACCCCGAATGCTTCCAAATTTTCTGGCACGTCTTGTGGCTACCTTAGCGTCTCGTCTCCCTTTCCTCCGGAACCCACACCTCCGTGATTTTCAATTTACCCAGTTTGTCCTGGATATCATTCAGAAGGTACCATTCCGATTGTATAAAAGGTGTCATCAGATTATTTATTTCTCCCTGAGTAAATTGACTTTCAATGAAATTTCTCCATTTCCCAAAGAACTTGGGTGTCAACCTGTCTTTGTCCGTTTCCGCTTCCACTTTCTCCAGCCTCAATAAATTATGTAATTCCCCGATGACCTCTTTTATGGTTGGTCCCTCCCTTTGTATCCAATGCTTTAATATGGACCGTTTGGCTATCATGGCTATGTCATGTACTATTGTATATTTCTTCTTTCCCGGCATGTCCGATCCCCCTCTTACTCCTCCCTCAAAGGAATGGAAAATCCACACCATTAGCTCTAGATTTCCAGAAATTCCCCATGTTGCCTGGACAAATAATCTAACTTGATTCCAGAACCTGTGAATTTCCTTACACTCCCATAGTCCATGTAGCATATCTGTTTTTTCTCTTTGACATTTAGGACACCGCATATCTCTTCCCGGAATGTTGAAGCCCATAATAGCCCTGTGTAAAATTCTAAATTGGGTGTCTCTCCATCTCTCATTGGTAACATGTTTCCGCATCTGTACCCATCCCTTCAATATATCCCCTACAACTTCCTGCCCTTTCAATTGTTTCCCCCACGCTGTTAGAGTACGGCTATCCTCCCCAGATATAAGCATTCCCCGAAATGTTCGGTAAATTTTGGAAACATTTACACTTGCTACATCACTTTCCATAAGCTCATCAATCAAACTCTTATTCAATTCCTTTCCAAGCTCCCCCAAATCTACAAATACTCCATGCTTCAGTTGTTCATACTGGATGATATGTGAGCTATTAAGTTCATACTTGTCAAGCACTTCCCGTCCTGTCAGCCACCTTCTCTCCTCCACATTCATAACATCCTTCATTCTCTCGACGCCCTTCTCTTTCCATCTAGTAAATAGCTTATTTTCCCGTCCCATGGGAAAGTTCGGAGATGCCCAGGGATTTAAGTACTTAGATACTTTCCATGACAGTCCCAATTTCTTTCTTACCAGTTTCCATGTTAGCATAGTGTCTCGGAATAAGATTGAGTTCCTTATATGCCCATCCGCCCTGGACAATGGGGAGTGTAAAATGGAAGCCAAATCCCACGGTGATGCATACTTGGCTTCCATGCCATAGTCTGAGTGCCTGCTTGTTCCTCTCAACCAATCAAACACATGTCTCATTATACACACCAGGTTATAACCCCGAACATCCGGGAAACTAAGACCTCCTTCCTCCGTTGACTTCATCAATGTTCGTAACTTTATTCTAGGTTTCCTTCCCCGCCATATAAAATCCGCATACGCTGAGTTGAGCCTATTTACGTCCCTCAGTTTTAGCAATATCGGGATCGTCTGGAATGGGTACAACAGTCTAGGAAAGCTCATCATTTTTATCAGGTGGCACCTTGCCAGTAGTGGTAGAGGCAGACCCTTCCAACCCTTTAGTTGTGTTATAATTTTCCTAATTAGTGGGCCATAATTCATCTCGTAAATTGATTCCACCGTTCTTCCTATATGAATTCCCAGATATTTAAGTGATGTCTGTGCTATAGGAATGCCACATATACAACCATCCCTTACATTCCCCCCTTTTAGGAACAGGATCTTACACTTTTTTTTATTCAATTTGAATCCTGAGACTAATCCAAATTTTTCAATTAGGGCTAGAGTCTGTGGCAAATCCACGCTAGGGTCCCCCATATATAGTATGACATCATCGGCAAAAAGTGCTGTCTTTATTTCAGTTCCCCTTACCTTAATCCCTTTAAAACTATTCGGGCCCTGCAATATTCTTGACAATGGTTCAATGGCCAAGTCGAATAGGAGGGGAGATAGCGGGCAGCCTTGTCTTGTTCCCTTCATCAAAGGGAACACGTCTGATAAAAAACCTGGAGTGTGTACCCTAGCTCCCGAGTTAGCGTAAAGATTCCTAATGTAAAGCCTCATTTTGCCTACAATCCCTGTGGCCTCTAGTACTTTGTCCAGCCAGCTCCAATTTACATTGTCAAACGCTTTTTCTGCGTCGAGTGTAACTAGAGCGGGTCTTGCCCCCCTCTCTATCTGATCCAATCTCACCGCATCCACCACTAGTATTGTCTTCCGGATATTAGTGACAGCATTTCTCCCTTTAATAAACCCTACCTGATGCGCTGTAATGATCCTTGGAAGAATCATGGCCAATCTATTAGCCATAATCTTAGATATTATTTTTAAATCCTGGTTTATAAGTGATATGGGTCTATAACTAGAGGGATCATCCAGGTCTTTAGTTCCCTTAGGGAGTAATTTGATATATGCTACGTTTGAATTTTTAGGAATTTCCTCTCCTTCCAAAAATGCATTAAATACCGCAGTTAAATCTGGCGAGATCAGATCCCTCATAGCCTTATAAAACTCGCTGTTAAAACCGTCGGGGCCTGGTGCCTTGTTGGTGTTAAGCTCCCCGATTGTTCTAGTCACCTCCTCAACTGTGATATCTGCATTTAGGTCACTCAGATCTTCCTCTGTTACGCTAGGCAAGTGCGCTTGTCTTAACCACTCTGCCTCGTCAGTCATGTCATTGTTTCCTGGCCCATATAGTTTTCTATAAAAATGTCCCAGCAATTTATTAATTTCCTTAGGATCTGTGGTCACCTCCCCCCCTTTCTTTTTAGTTTGGAAATCACTGTCATTTTCCTGCTACCCCTTGCCAAATTTGCCAGCATCCTCCCCGCCTTGTTGCCAAATCTATGTAGCTCTGCTTCCCTGTGCGACCAAAATAATTGTTCCTTTTTCTTTGCCCATTCGTCGAACCCCCTTTTTGCCTCCAACCATCTGTCTTTCGTCGTGGGAGATCTATTAGCCAAATACTTTGTGTATGCTACCCGCACTGCTTCACTCTGGGCATTATAATTCTCATTGGTCTTCCTTTTGATCATGGCCGCATATCCAATCAGGCGACCCCTCAAGACCGCTTTTGCCGTTTCCCAGTATAGCACTGGGTTCCCTTTGTGTTCCTTGTTTTCCTCTGTGAATTCTCCCCACCACTCTCGTAATACCCTGTGGAAATTATCTTGTCTGAGAAGAAATGATGGAAATCTCCATATGATATCTGTACCTCTCTTGAACTGCTCTCTGATACCCAATCTCAACGGACTATGATCAGATATCACCATGTTTTCTATCACACATTCTTGTGCCCGATTAACTAGGCCTTGAGAAATCCAAAATTGATCAATACGCGACCAGCTATCATGAGGATGCGAGAAGTGTGTATATTCTCTATCATGCGGGTGAGCTAATCTCCAGATGTCCTTCAAACCCACGTCTTCTAATGTCACATCCCTATGGTCCGGCCTTCTGTCCACATCCTCTGTCCTCTCCCTCCTCCTCCTCCTGTCTTCAGCTGAGTCTGGAACTGTGTTAAAATCACCTCCCACTATGATGTTGGTCTCCCCATCTGCTAGTATGCTGGCCTTTATGCCATCATGAAATATGCTCTGTTGGGAGTTTGGACCGTAAACATTATAGATACTTAATTTACCCGCTGGACTAATGATTGTTAAATGCTGCCACCGTCCCTGGTCGTCTGCCTCGTGTGTCACTACTTCATGGCTGAGCTGTTTATGTATTAGAATCATTGTCCCCGCTTTCCTACCTTGTGCCTCTGCCCCATATACAGTACCCACCCAGTATTTCTTCATGCGGAAAAAGTCCTCCTTCCTCAAATGCGTTTCCTGTAATAATGCAATATCTGTTTTTAGTCTTTTCAGATGTCTTAGTATCATTGCTCGTTTGTTAGGAGATCTCAAGCCTTTCACATTCCATGTAGTTATTTGTACCATATTTGCCTTTGTATTTTGCTCTTACTACTTCCTCCCCTGTGGTCCCTGAACTCACAAGAGACGAGACAATTATTACCAGGTATAGAATTTGCCCCCCAGGCTTGATATATCTTTTCCCCACCTTGTATGTATAACAAATATAACAATAAACAAGTAACTGTAGAACACGTTTTCCCTTCTGGGAAATTTTTGGCTCTTTTCGCCATGCTGATGACTTCCCCTTTTCCTAGCCAAACTGTTGAGCTCCCTAGTCACCCCCCTTAGAGTATACGTTCTAGCCCCGGATTCACATGAGTCACATGAACAAGCCTTAAATAATGGCAAAAATAGTACAGTATGACAAAAACTCTATAAGGACTTCAAGTCCAACTTAGCTCTATTTTCTGGTGGTCATCCCCGCACTCAGAGCAGACAGATCCACTTCATTTACGCCTGGAAGTCGTTCCTGGACAAAGGCGAGTGAAAGTAAGAATGAAAGTGAATCTGGAAGTGGAACTGAAAGTAAGCGTGAGACTGAATATGCGAGAGAAAAAGAGTGAGACAGAGCGCGTGAGGTACTGAAAGTGAGCGTGAGACTGAAAATGAAACTGAGTATGAGAGTGAGTGTGAAACTGAAAGTAAGCGTGAAACTGAAAATGAGACTGAATATGTGAGGGAGGGAGAAAAAAAAAAAAAAGAAAAAAAAAAAAAAAAAGTGTGAGACTGAGAGTGAGTGTGAGAGTGTGAGACTGAACGTTAGGAGTAAGACTGAAAGTGAAACTGATAGCAAGCGTGAAAGCAAAACTGAACATGAGAGAGTGAAATCAAGAGAGTGAGAGAGTGCGAGAACAGGACCAGCAATATCTAGTTCAGTTCAGTTATCATGAACCATTTCCAACAGTTAGTCTCTGTGTTCCGAGCGAGGATTATTTTGTTGTTTTGGGCTCAATCTCCTTTCCTCTCTACTCTCCACCCGCGATTGCTCCTCAAAGCTTCTCGAGTCTTTCCCTGGGCCTCTTGGAGATCCTCCTCTGCTGGTCCCTTCTCCATTGTTTCCTCTTTTTTGTCCATCAGCCCGATTCTTATCTTGTTCTGCCATGAGAGTACGCTCTGCTTCTTTAAAGTCTTTGTAATATGCAAACGAGCCATTAAGATTTCTGACTTTCAGTGTGGCAGGGTATAGCAGTTGGCACTTGACTTTTTTGTTATACAGGAATGAACATACTTTGCTGAATTCTTTTCTCTTTCTGGAGACTTCTGCTGAATAATCGCCGAAAATTAGCAGTCTGTTGCCTTGGTAATGCAATGGTCGCTGTCTGTCTCTAAACGCCCTCAGTATTTCCTCTTTATGTTTATAATCAAGATATTTGACTATCACTTGTCTAGCCCTCAGCGGGGCTTTCTTGTTTGGGTTTGGATCCTCTCCCCTATTCGCTTCTTGTTGTCTCAGTGGTCCCACTCTGTGCGCTCTTTCCACTCTGAATTTAGCCTTAATGCCCAGGGCCTGAGGTAACTCCTGTTCACATATGTTATCCAGCTGTCCCAAAGATACCGATTCTGGCAGCCCCACAATGCGCAGATTATTTCGCCTCGATCGGTTCTCTAAGTCTTCCGCTTTATCTCTCAAATAATCGTTAGATTTCACTAGAGCTGCTATTTGCTCTTGCATAGCCATTATTTTCTCCTCTGAGTCAGATATTCTCTGCTCTGTTTCTGCCAGTCTAGATGCATGTCCACTAATCTGCTTTTGCATAGCTGCTAGGGATGTTTGTATGGCTGTTTCAATGGCCACTTTAATCTCTTTTGACAGCTGTGATGTCACTTCGGCAGCCAATTTTTTATAATCAACATTGAGCTCTTGTGCATGCTTGTCTTGGCCTGCAGGTGGTGCTGGTTTCTTAGTTCTCTTATTCTGAGCTGGGGATTTTCCACCCTCCCCCATTTGTTTACAGTATTTAGATAATGGTGTGGCCGGCAGTTTCTTGTTTGCTTTAGAAGGAATGTTACTGTTTCTGACATGCAGCTTCTGCTGGCATTTATCATGATTAGACACCTTATATTGCATGTCTAAGTGATCAGTCCGGTCTCCTGCGTCTCTGGCCACTCTTTGCTTGCTGCACTCCTCCTCCTCCTCTCTTTCTTGTTCCTCCATGTCCCCTTCCTCTATCCATTGTGTTTCTCCCTCTGCAATCCCCTGCAGCGATTTCTCTCCTGCTCCATCCTCCCCCGACCCCCCGCTCTCATCTCCTTCACTTCTCCCTCTCCTGCCTTCCATTACCACATCTTGCACTGGGGACTCTGGCTCCTCCTCCATCAGGCTTGTCGGTGCCATGACAGTCTCCTCTTCTCCACGCCGGCAGTCAGGATCTCCACTCCTGCAGGGCCCCTCACCACCACCAGCACTCCTCAGTAAGTACCGCTCCATAGCTGTGTGCTTCCTGCTACCAGACGTGCTGCTCTCTGCTCGCTCACTTGCCCGGGTATGCTGTTTATCGTCGGTTTCTCAGAGGGGTGTCGGGAGCTTCTCCTCTATGCTGCCTCCTCAGCCAGGACCGGAACAGGAAGTCGCAATAAACTTTTTAAATTTTGATAGTGTGTCTGTCTTTCATTTTATACAAACAGTATAAAACACAAACTTTCTACATGGGTGCTATAAGAAATGCTATATAGCAGAAGACGCGTAATAGTATAATTGGCCATATACATAATATGCCCAACCAAATTACACTATCAGAATGAATTCTGTATCAAACGCCTATAAAATAAATATGGCCATATACATAATATGCCCAATCAAATTACACTAGCAGAATGACTTCTGCAACAAAACCACACTGAATAAAATGGTATGATTCCAAACAATTACACTAAATCAGATTTCTCTATCATAATCAGTGAATAAAATAGTAGGATCCTAAGCATTTACACTATCAGGATTGCACTATCAAATCCCTAATCAAAAGCCTATAAAATACAGGGCCTGTCAGGAGAGGGGAGGGGGTGTGTTTAATACACTTTGATAAGGGCGGGGCACCTGTCAGATTTCTTTTTGACGAGACATATGGCCCCCTTACTACTTCAGCCAGACACCAAATCCTTGTTGCCTCCCTCCAGGGGCTGATGTCCACACCAGGTGGGGTGGAGCCAGGCGCTTGGCCCCATCCACTGAGGAGTTCACAGTCCTGGAGGTGGGAAAAGGAAGGAGAGTTCAGTTTGAGTCAGGAGAGAGTGGAGGAGTGAAGCGGTAGTGGAGGAGCAGACTGACCGTTTCCGGGTACGTGGCCCGGGCACATACAGCAAGGTTGGCAGACGGTGGTGGCCGTCTGCAGGAGAGGCCGATTGACGCGGAACCGTAGGACTGGGGCTGGGCGGTGGCCCACCGGTACCGAACCGGGGAGCGAAGTGAAGCCAGCACACACAGGCAGGGCCTGCGGACCCCGACCAGGCTTGGAGCCGCCGTTAAAGGTCAAAATCCGTTAGTGACCGGAACCCCAGGGGCTTCCTAACAAAAAAGACCTGAGTGAAGGCAACCGTCCAAACCGACAAGGGAGATACAGCTACTGCCAGAGCGGGCTACCGGTGGGAAGCCATCGGAGCCGAACACGCAAAAGGTGCAGGGAAAGACAGCCGTCACCAACCGTCCGGGGAGAACAGCAGCAGCCGGCTGCGGGACCCGTCCATCCAGCCGTTTGTTTTACCAGAGACTGTGTGCCCGTTATTGGCTGAGTGAGTACCATCGTGCCATCCGGCACCGCGCTGCCCCCGCGACCCTGCACCTCACCGACCCTTGCCTGGCCCAACTCACCTCACCGGGCCCCGAGACCACCAGCCCCTACCCACGGAGGGGGAAAACATCCCAGCTGCTCCCTAACAACGCTCCCGGGATCCCCATCACCAGCAGCGGTGGTGCCCCAACCTCACCACAACCCGTGGGTGGCGTCACAAACCAAATCCCCAAACCAACCCCCTTTCACTCACGGGCGAGGAGTGCCACTCGAGTCCCCGGATCCGGCCCACCGCTCGAGCCACCGAGCAGCGGCAGCAGCCGGACCAGAGCAGCAAGCGCAGTCGAGCAGCGCATCCCCCGCCCGCGACAATAGGCATATAAACACTGGAGCCACTAGGAGAATGGGGGCCCTGTTAAATTGCTCAGTTTGCACTTTATTTCCCCTAATGCTAGTCCTGCATGCCCGCCTGTCTTCTGGTCAGTTCATTTAGACTACTGTAATTAAGAGACTTTTGGTTACATCATGTCACGTCTTTGCAGTCATCAAAAGTCCTTAAACAATCAACCTTAGAATACAACTGATGGTAACTACAAGAGACTGGGATTCCTGAGAAATTGCACAGTTTGACTCCTCCTAACGCTGGCCCTGACTAACAAGGGCTTAATTTAGGAGGAGGGCTTATATTTCAAGCCTTCTGCAACAATCCGATAAAATTATGCTAGGTCTTATTTTCGGTGTAGGTCGTCTTTTCGAGTAAACAGGGTATTCATGAACCCTCTGCAGGTCTTTGAGTTGCCATCATAATAACATAGAGAAGACCCTAGAAACAAACAGCAGAAGAAGCAGACGCAAAAAAAATACAGCTGAAAAAAACAGAGCAGAAAGCCTAAAAATGTAAACACAAAATTAGTGCAAAAAATACATGAAAAGATATCTCTTACTGGATAGAACTGGAGGAAACACATCCTGAGGAACATCGGGATCTTCTTGTTTACAGTCCTGTGGGAGAAGAGGACGGGGACATCTCTCTGGTGTTGAACTCTTACTGGATAGATCTGGAGGAAACACATCCTGAGGAACATCGGGGTCTTCTTGTTTACAGTCCTGTGGGAGAAGAGGACGGGGACATCTCTCTGGTGTTGTCCTCTTACTGGATAGAACTGGAGGAGACACATACAGGGACTGAATTCATTCCTTACATACAGATAATTATAGGCCGTGTGTATTTAGTCCTGTCTATTACCTGGTGATGTGAGGGGCTGGGGAACCTCCATCATGGCGTCCTTGTACAGATCTTTGTGTCCTTCTAAATACTCCCACTCCTCCATGGAGAAATAGACGGTGACGTCCTGACACCTTATAGGAACCTGACACATACAATGATACCGTCACCCCCCGATCCCTTCATAGCGTTACTGTATAATGTCCCAGCATTCCCAGCAGTGTCACCTCTCCAGTCAGCAGCTCAATCATCTTGTAGGTGAGTTCTAGGATCTTCTGGTCATTGATGTCCTCATGTATCGGAGGGTGAGGTGGAGTCCCCGTGATTGGGCTCAGGGGTCTTCCCCATCCCTCAGACACAGGGGCCTAACAGCGCTCACTAGAGGTCTCCTTCACTACTGTGTAATCCTGGTTATGGAGAGACACAGTAATAAATCTCACTCCAGACATTTCCAGAGTCCTCACCTCTCCAGTTCTGTCCATCTGTTATTCCCATAGATAAGAATGGTGTAATGTGACGTCATCAGAATCTCTCACCTCTCCAGTAAGCCGGAAGAGGATCTCTAGGGTGAGGTGTAATATCCTCTCCGCCATCTTGTCCCTGTCCATATCCATCCTTCACGGGGCAATCAGGAGAATTCTCTTCTATAGAAGATCTCCACTGAGAGGATCCGATATTGTAGGGACCTGAATGGGAAGTAGATGAGCCCATATGGAAAATTAATGGCGATAAGGGAGGTGAGATATCATTTGAGTAGTAAAAAAAAATTATCATGAAATGTGCTATGTAAATAATACAACTGTAAAAGTAGAACATTATCTTTAGGATAAAAAGCACAATTCTTCACTTGGCAATGTGAGTGGAGAAATAAAAGAGTGTTCCCGTAATAAGAGTCCATAAATACGAAAGCTCAAAATCAAAACATTTCCCAGTTTTTCGGTTAAGAACAGAACAATGCAATTAGTATTCGATGTATTCTTGTTTCTAACGGAAGAAAAGGGCCACACATGGCGTACGGATCTGTGCACTCGGTGACACGCATAATTTACCACCCATTTCTTGTATGAAGGCAGCAAAATAGTGAAAATTAACTCAATTACAAAATGTGCCCACATTATATTTCACTCCTAAACCTGAAAAACTATGTAAATAACATAGTTTAGATATTCTAAACTGGTTTCGGAGCTCGTACACTTTACACGTCCGGGCCATCTGACTCCTACTCTACAATGTCAATACAAAGCAGTGCATCTATACACAAACATGTAGCAACGGAGAGGAAATCCGTCCTTCTCTACATAAGGCAGAGACTGTTAATTACTGCCTGTGCCTTCTCTGTCACTGTATACACAGCTCTGCGGTGCAATGCAGCGGGAACGGGCGAGGGACCTGACAGCGACACAGATCTCTGTGTGAGAGCCCATCTATCATTGGTACTTGCCAACTGTAATTGTTTGGGGTCTGGTGTGATTTTTTTGGAGGGGAGGTTCTACTTTCCTTTGAGGGTGTCCACTTTCTTTTGGGGGGGTGTCTGCTTTCTTTCATAAGATTCTTGTTGTAATTTTTTAACTTTTTTAGCTGCTTGGACACTTCCCTGTGGAACCGCAACTAGGGCTTATTTTTGGAGTAGGGATTATATATTAATATATATAATAAAAAAAGTCCCAAAAATCCTACTAGGGCTTATTTTCGAGGTAGAAAGAGCTGATGGTGCTTTCTCTCCCAATACACAGAGGCCATGTGGTCACTGCGGAGTTATTATATCAGCCCCAGTTACAAGGGAAGTAAGATGAAAATAAAATAAATACTGAACTGACCTTCCTAATGTGTGAAATATAGGAAAATACCACTGTCAATCCAAATCTCTGTTATTAGCCCACACCAGGTAAAAAACAGCCATATATACAAAATAATAAGTGTTACAAAATAGCTAAAAAATATTTACATGTGATCTAGACATATATTATGACAGTATAAACAAAAGAACGATCCAAAGTACAATAGCAGGGCATATCATATTGTAAAACAAATAGGTAGATTTCCGGATCCGGTCCTGGCTGAGGTGGTGGTGTAGAAGAGAAGCTCCTGCTACCCCCCAGAGAAATCGTCAGATAGATGCCCCCCTGAACGAGTGACCACGGTGAAAGTGAGGAAGCAGGGAAGCGGAAGAGAGCGGCAATGGAACGGTACCTGCTGCGCAGCGCTGGAGGTGGAGAGGGATCCTGGAGGAGCGGCGATGGTGCGGGCCGGAGTGGAGGAAAACAGCATGGTGCCGGCGAGCATGATAGAGGAGGAGCCGGAAACACAGGCAGGAGATGCAGCTAAGCGGTGCCGGAGAGAGAGAGAGGAGGAGGTAGTGAGTGGGGAAACAGAGGAAAGTGAAATTGGAGAGAAGTGGCAGCAGGGGACAGAAGAGGACGGTCAGCAATGGGAGAAGGAGGGGGACATGGAGGAAGAAGAAAGAGGAGAGGAGGAGGGCAGCAATGAAGGGGTGCATGGAGGAACAGGAAGGCTGGAAGAGAATATGAAGCTGCAGCACAGGGGAAATGGATCTGGACAATCTCAACAAAAGATAAAAGCTGGTTTTATTATGCCTAATAAAGGCTGCAAGAAGCACCCAGGCACAGTAGTGTCACAAAATTACAAGCAGCTAGAAGGAGGCAGAGGATCAGTGCAGGTGAGGAGAACTAGAAAGACAGCACCACCTGCAGGACAACACAAGCAACCACAAGAATTTAATGTAGATTATAAAAAACTGGCAGAAGAAGTGGCATCCCATCTGTCCAAAGAAATCAAAACAGCCATTGAAACCGCTATACAGACATCATTAGCAGCTATGCAAAAGGAAATAAATGATCAGGCAACCAGATTGACAGAAACAGAGCAGAGAATATCCGAGTCAGAGGAAGCAATACTGACCATGCAAGAGCAAATAGCAACCTTAATGAAGTCCAATGACTACCTGAGGGACAAGGCGGAAGATTTAGAAAACAGGTCGAGACGCAACAACTTACGCATAGTGGGGCTGCCAGAATCGGTATCAATGGGGCAGTTGGACAACATATGTGAGCTCGAGCTACCACAGGCCCTAGGCATAAAGGCGAAATTTAGGGTGGAAAGGGCCCACAGAGTGGGTCCACTGAGGCAAAAGGAGGCAAATAAAGCTGAAGGACAAAATTCAAATAAATTTTCACCAAGAGCCAGACAGGTTATAGTCAAGTACCTCGATTATAAACACAAAGAGGAAATTCTGAAGGCTTTCAGAGATCGGAAGCGACCACTACAATACCAAGGCAATAGACTGCTAATCTTTGGAGACTATTCTGCCGATGTCTCCAAAAGGAGAAAGGAGTTCAGTAAAATCTGCACATTTTTGTACAACAAAAAGATAAAATGCAAGTTGCTGTACCCAGCTATATTGACGATTAGAAATCCCAATGGCTCGTTTGCATATTATAAAGACTATAAGGAAGCTGAAAACATCCTCATGTCAGAACAAGATAAGAGTCGGATGGAAAGACAAGAGAGAGGACCTAGTGGAGGAGACACCGGTGGAAGAGGATCCCCTACAGGCCTGGGGAGAGATGCAGGACAATCCAAGGGGCGAACATCAGAGGAGGCCAGAGGTGACAGGTGTCAGAGTCCAGTTCAGCGGCACAGTCCCAGGACAGGCCACGGGGACTAGCACTCTGAGAAGACACAAGGCTTTTGACTTTTGAGCTGATCTGTTCTGGTGTTCCGGGTGTGTGTGGTTTTTTTTTTTCTCTACTTCTCTTCCTTATTTTCTCTCGGGAATAACCGTCGGATACAGGCCTAGCGGATCTGATTTACTCGGAGTGAGGGTCCCTCAATATCAGGACTAAATCGGATGCTTGGCTATCAGTAAGGTTCTAGCATATCTAAAATTTGTGACATATTGTACTAAGTCTGGTATAATGCTCAAGGTTGTTTCATGTTATTCGGGGGACAGATTAGAATATATACTGTATGGGGGGGGACCAGGGAGCTCAATGTTTTGGCTAGGAAAAGGAGAAGTCACCAACATGGCGGTAAGCGCCGAAAAGTCTTGGACAGGGAAGACATGTTCTATTGTTATATGTTTTTTGTTTTTGCTATGCTGTTCTATGTTACATTCACAAAAGGGAGGAAGGGAATGTCATTCTAATGGAATTATGCGGGAACGTAGGATAGGTCGTCTCGTTTCCCCCAATGGTGGGGATCTAAGGGGTGGACATGGCAAGACCAGGTTATTTAGGCAATCATGGTACAATTAATAACATGGAACGTTAAAGGCTTGAGATCACCCAACAAAAGGGCGATGATACTAAGACACCTGAAGCGGTTAAAAACAGATATTGCCCTACTGCAAGAAACACACTTCGGGAGGGAGGACTTTTACCGCATGAAGAAACACTGGGTGGGCTCAGTCTATGGGGCAGCAGCGCAAGGCAGGAAAGCGGGCACCATGATTTTAATAAATAAGCAACTAATTCATGAAGTAGTGGCACATGAGGAGGATGATCAGGGGAGGTGGCAGCACTTAACAATTACTAGTCCAGCTGGCAGACTCAGTATCTATATCGTGTATGGGCCGAACTCGCAACAGACCGCGTTGCATGACAATATAAAGACCATCATATTATCTGATGAGGAGCCCAATATCATAGTGGCGGGAGACTTCAACACAGTCCAGGACTCGGCTGAAGACAGAGGGAGGAGGGAGGGGAAGACTGGTGCAGGGGACAGGAGTTCAGTCAACAGGGATGTAGCATTGGAGGATGTAGGTCTGAAAGATATTTGGAGACTAACTCATCCGCATGACAGAGAGTTCACACACTTCTCCCATCCGCATGATAGCTGGTCACGCATAGATCAGATATGAATGTCTTGGGATCTTGTGAATGAAGTACAAAAGTGTATGATAGAAAACATGGTGATCTCTGACCATAGCCTGGTGAGAGTGGACATCAGAGAAAAGTTTAGGAGAGGGTCCGACATTATTTGGCGATTCCCGTCGTTCCTCCTCAGACAAGATAATTTTCATAAGATACTAAAAGAGTGGTGGGAGGAATTCGCAGAGGATAACAAGGAACACAGGGTGACCCCAGTGCTATACTGGGAAATGGCAAAAGCGGTCCTGCGGGGACGCTTGGTGGGGTATGCGGCAATGATTAAAAAGGAAGACCAACGAGAATTACAACTATCACAGCGAGGTAGTGCGGATAGCGTATACAAAGTACTTGACAGATAGGTCTAGCACGCTAAAAGACAAATGGTTGGAGGCAAAGAGAGGCTTTGATGAGTGAGCCAAAAAAAAGGAACAATTATACTGGTCACACAAAGAAGCCGATCTTCATAGATTCGGTAACAAGGCGGGAAGGATGCTGGCAAATCTGGCAAGAGGTAGTAGAAAAGTAACGGTGATCTCTAAACTGAAAACAAAGGAGAGAGAGGTAACCACAGACCCTAAGGTTATCAACAAGTTGCTGGGGGACTACTATAGAAAGTTATACAGGACAGGAAATAATCACACACCTAATGCGGAAGAATGGTTAAGACAAGCCGAAATGCCTAGTTTGACGGAGGAAGACAGGGGAGCCTTAAATGAAGACATAACAGTGGAGGAGGTGACAAGAGCAATCAGGAAGCTCAACATCAATAAGGCACCAGGACCTTTTCCTAGAAATGCCAACATAGCATATATCAAATTACTCCCGAAGGGAACCAAAGATCTGAATGACCCTTCCAGTTACAGACCCATATCGCTCATCAATCAAGATCTGAAACTAATGTCTAAAATCATGGCTGACAGACTGGCCATTATTTTACCCAGGATAATATCAGACCAACAGTTAGGGTTTATCAAAGGGAGAAATGCTGTAACTAACATTAGAAAGACGATCCTAGTGGTAGACGCGGTTAGATTGGGGCGCACGGAGGGAGGGGCAAGACCTGCTCTAGTCACACTCGATGCTGAGAAAGCATTCAACAATGTCAATTGGAGATGGCTGGACAAGGTGATGGAGGCCACAGGGATTGAAGGCAGAATGAGACTCTACATCAGGGGCTTATACGCCAATTCGGGAGCTAGGGTCCATACCCCAGGCTTCCTGTCGGATGTGTTCCCCTGATGAGGGGGACGAGAAAAGGTTGCCCGTTATCACCCCTGTTATTTAATTTGGCAATCGAGCCACTATCAAGAGTACTACAAGGACAAAACAGTTTCAAAGGGATTACAGCACTTTTTGCTGATGCTGTGATATTGTATATGGGGGATCCTAACGTGGATTTGGCACAGACTCTTGCCATGATTGAAAAATTTGGTTCACTCTCAGGCTTTAAGTGAAACAAAAAAAGTGTGAGATCTTGTTTTTATGGGGATACCAAGGGATAACAGGTAGAAGCTCGAGAGATGGTTGTCTATGTGGGATACCTATAGCACAGACATCAATCAAGTGCTTAGGAGTGCATATAGGAAGATCGGTGGAAGCAATTTATAAATTGAACTATGACCCGCTGATTAAAAAAATCATAACCCAACTAAGGGGGTGGAGGGGTCTGCCCTTACCACTTCTGGCAAGATGCCACCTAGTAAAAATGATGAGCTTTCCTAGGTTGTTGTATCCCTTCCAGACGATTCCGCTATTGTTGAAACTAAAAGATGTCAACAGACTCAACTCAGCGTATGCAGATTTTGTATGGAGGGGGAAGAAACCTAGAATAAAGCTACGTACGCTGATGAAGTCAGTGGAGGAGGGAGGACTCAGTTTCCCAGATGTTAGGGGTTATAACCTCGTGTGCATTATGAGACATGTGATTGATTGGCTAAGAGGAACAAGTAGACACTCAGATTATGGTTTGAAAAATAAATACGCAGCACCATGGGATCTGACGTCTATTCTCCACTCCTCATTGTCTGGGGTTGAAGGCCATATAAAAAATTCAATGATATTTTGGGATACCATGTTGACCTGGAAATTGGTAAGAAGGAAGTTGGGACTTGCGTGGAAGGTGTCTAAATATTTAAATCCCTGGGCAGCGCCAAGCTTCCCCCAGGGGCGAGATAACAAGCTATTTATTAGTTGGAAAGAGAAGGGTATCCAGAGAATGAAGGATGTTATGAATGTGGAAGAGAGAAGGTGGATGACAGGTCGGGAAGTGCTTGACAAATACGACCTCAATAACTTTCATATCTCACATATTCGTAAGACCTGACCCTGTACACCGGCAACACCAAGGGACCCCATAGAGGTTGTCTCCACACGGAGGTCTCCATATCCTGGCAGCCATCTTACACACTTACCAAGCTATTACTCCAGTATAGGTCAAGCCTGTCCGACCTGATGAAGGCTTGTTAGCCGAAACGTCGACACCTGGCGGACAATTGTACAGCACCCCTTTTTTTCACATTTTGCACTAACAAAATAAAAGAAAGAGATTTTGATATCCAACTACTGCGTTCATTTTTTGGTCTATTGGAAATTATTAGTGTGCCGGAGATAACCTTCTAATTGAACAAAAGCCTGATTGATGAGCTCCTGGAATGTGATGCAACAAATGTAAATGTCTCCCAAATTTATCAAACATTTAAGGGAGTGCTCATATCTCGGGAGGATAGTCGCACCCTTACAGCGTGGGGAAAACAACTGAAAGGACAAGAAGTGACAGGAAGCATACTGAAAGGATGGGTTCAAATGCGAAAGCACGTCATCAACGAGGGATGGAGAGACACTCAGTTCAGGATATTACATAGGGCCATTGTGGGCTATAACATTCCGGGAAGAGAGGCGCGGTGTCCCAAATGTCAAAAAGAGAAAACGGACATGTTACATGGGTTATGGGAATGTAAGAAAATTCAAAAGTTCTGGAATCAAGTCAGAATTTTGGCCCAATCAATATGGGGAATATTTTGTAAATTAGAGGTAATGGTGTGGATTTTCCATGTCTTTGAAGGAGGAGTTAGAGGGGGGCCAAGTATTCAGGACAAAAGGACATTTGCAATCAGGGCCGGGTTATAAGCAGGGCAGGCGGGGCTGCCGCCCAGGGGCCCCCACCACAAGAGCCTCCAAGGGGGCCCCCACCACCATCTGTCTTCGGCTTCCTGTGTTGGCGGCCCCCGTGATCATAGCTGGCTTTAGCATCTATATGTGAGTAGTGCAGTTGCACAGTGTGCCGTCCGCCAGGCTCCAGAGGGGGGCGGTGCAGGGAGACAGATGTCATTTTGATTTTCAGCTCCCTCACTGCGTGTTTCCTCTCTGCCGCGGCTGTTATCTGCCCGAGAGGATTGTGGGGGCGGGAAATTCATCGTCTCTGATGTGTCACGGCCATCCTGCTGCTGTGGATGCAGCTAGAGCCTGAACCGTCCATGAGAGATGCAGGCTGTGATAGAAGGACGCGCGGGATGTCAGCTGTGAGAGTAAGGTCACTCAGCAGGGCAGGGGGAGGGGGGTGTAGAGGGGGCTACAGTGCTCTCCAAGTAACTCGAAACAGAGCTATCAGTAAGGGGGAATAACTGTATATAGCTGTACATGAAAGGTGGAGACAGGGACATTTTATTGCAAGTGGTGTATATTTTGTTACTGGAGTTTTTTTGGGGGGAAGGTCATTTTACTGCAAGAGGTGAAGTGTGTATGAACGACCTACATAGGAGCTACATTGCAGTATAGTCCCTGACACCCATCATTGTTTAAACCTACCTACACCTCCTTAATTCCCTTTTCATATAATCAGAATTTAAGCCCCTTCCCTAGATTGTAATCATATAATAATGCCCCCTCCCCCACTAGATTGTAATCATATAATAATGCTCCCTCCCCCACTAGATTGTAATCATATAATAATGCCCCCTCCCCCACTAGATTGTAATCATATAATAATGCCCCCTCCCCCACTAGATTGTAATCATATAATAATGCCCCCCCCCACTAGATTGTAATCATATAATAATGCCCCCTCCCCCACTAGATTGTAATCATATAATAATGCTCCCTCCCCCACTAGATTGTAATCATATAACAATGCCCCCTCCCCCACTAGATTGTAATCATATAATAATGCTCCCTCCCCCACTAGATTGTAATCATATAATAATGCTCCCTCCCCCACTAGATTGTAATCATATAATAATGCCCCCCCCCACTGGAGTATAATCATATAATAATGCCCCCTCCCCCACTAGATTGTAATCATATAATAATGCCCCCTCCCCCACTGGAGTATAATCATATAATAATGCCCCCTCCCCCACTAGATTGTAATCATATAATAATGCTCCCTCCCCCACTAGATTGTAATCATATAATAATGCCCCCTCCCCCACTGGAGTATAATCATATAATAATGCCCCCTCCCCCACTAGATTGTAATCATATAATAATGCTCCCTCCCCCACTAGATTGTAATCATATAATAATGCCCCCTCCCCCACTAGATTGTAATCATATAATAATGCTCCCTCCCCCACTAGATTGTAATCATATAATAATGCTCCCTCCCCCACTAGATTGTAATCATATAATAATGCTCCCTCCCCCACTAGATTGTAATCATATAATAATGCTCCCTCCCCCACTAGATTGTAATCATATAATAATGCCCCCTCCCCCACTAGATTGTAATCATATAATAATGCTCCCTCCCCCACTAGATTGTAATCATATAATAATGCTCCCTCCCCCACTAGATTGTAATCATATAATAATGCCCCCTCCCCCACTGGAGTATAATCATATAATAATACCCTCTCCCCCACTAGATTGTAATCATATAATAATGCCCCCTCCCCCACTAGATTGTAATCATATAATAATGCTCCCTCCCCCACTAGATTGTAATCATATAATAATGCTCCCTCCCCCACTAGATTGTAATCATATAATAATGCTCCCTCCCCCACTAGATTGTAATCATATAATAATGCTCCCTCCCCCACTAGATTGTAATCATATAATAATGCTCCCTCCCCCACTAGATTGTAATCATATAATAATGCTCCCTCCCCCACTAGATTGTAATCATATAATAATGCTCCCTCCCCCACTAGATTGTAATCATATAATAATGCTCCCTCCCCCACTAGATTGTAATCATATAATAATGCTCCCTCTCCCACTAGATTGTAATCATATAATAATGTCCCTTCCCCCACTGGAGTATAATTATACAATAACACCCTCCCCACACTAATATATAATCATAGCATAACGCCCCCACAGAGATTATAATCATATAATAATGCCCCCCACGTAGATTATAATCATATAATAATGCTCCCTCCCCCACAGAGATTATAATCATATAATAATGCCCCCCACGTAGATTATAATCATATAATAATGCCCCCTCCCCCACTGGAGTATAATTATAGGATAACACTCCCCTCACCTGGAGAACAATCATAAAATAATGCCCCCCCCTTCCCCTGCAATATAATAGAATAAAACACCTCACTAATGGAGTATAATCATAAAATAACGCCCCCTCCCTAGAGTGGAGTATAATCATAGAATAATGCCCCCCATCCCTTTGACTATAATCATTATCCCCTTTTTGAGTACAGTGGTACCTTGCTTAACGAGAACAATCCGTTCTGGGACTGTGCTTGTTAAACAAGGTACTCGTTCAGCAAAGCAAGATTTCCCATAGGAAATCATTGCAGTGCTGACGATCCGTTCCACAACGGGTTAAATGTCCCATCCTGGTCCCCTATTCTATCATTCCACACATGCACAAACACACACAAACATGTACAAACACAAACAAACTCACACAAACACACACAAACTCACACAAACACATGCACACGCAGATACTACATGCTCACCTTACATTCCGCTCCATCGCCGGTCTCCTGGGACTTGCTGTTCACCAGTACGGGGCCGGGCCGTGTATCGCGTTTCCATAACGACGAGGCAGGAACTTCCCTGCTAGAGCGCTGACGTCAAGGCAGAGCTGCTTGCCTCTGATTGGCCAGCGATCTGCCATTCAGCAGCGGTGACAGGAAGTTCCTCCCTCGTCGCTATGGAGGCAGAATCCCAGCGTGGAACGGCGCACTACAGCACCCAGGAGGCCGGCGATGAAACGTAAGGTACACTATGTTATATGCTCACCTTACCTTCGTTCCACCGCCGGCCTCCTGGGTCTTGTAGTTCGCCTCGAGGACGTCGCGATGTACCCGGGAACTACAAGATCCATGAGACCGGCGGTGGAACGGAAGGTAAAGTGAGCATTATACTGTATGTGCGTGCATACGTGTGTGTTTGTGTGTGTTTGTGCGTGCTTGTGTGTGCTTGTGTGGACTGTAAGTGCGGGTCAGAGTGTGGTGGATGGACGAAACCGGAAGTGTGTGAGGTGAGAATTTCGCTCGTACAGCAAAGCTTTCTCGTAAAGCGGGTTACAAATTCACAGAAAGCTTTGCTTGTATAGCGAAAATCTCGTTATGTGGGTTACTCGTTAAGCGAGGTACCACTGTATATTCATATACTAACTTATTGTGATATAACCGCCTCCTGGAGTATAATTACATACACCCCTTGCAGTAAAATGATGCCCCCCCTGGAGTTTAATGTGTTCTTTCCATGTACATGTGCCAGACATATTGCTGAGTGCCATTTGTGGAGACACGGGGCTCAGTGGGTGCTCTCGTCCACTAAAACCCGCCGCCTTTAGAAAGACAGCGTTCGCTCAGGGCTCATCCCAACTGAACGCCGGCCTCCTTAACCGTGGGCGTAACACTACTCAGACAACACAGGGTGAGGGAACCACAATAATTAGACTTTATTGGATCCCCAAACAATTAACGGTACATAACACATAACCAGCAAAACACAAATGTAACAGGCAACAGAGTCTCACCCTTCCGCTGGCTCACCAGGGATTTAGAATGTCCATGCCTCAGAGCTTCCAGGGCCGCTTACTCCAGTCCAGCAGCACCCCGCTTTTGGCGGGTACCCACCGAGAAAGGAATAATGCCAGATTCAGGAAGCTGTGTGAGGTCTGCAAAGTCTGTAACAGGTGACTGAACTGTCCCAACCTGAGTGTCCTCCTTAGGTAGTCCTGGTTTGATGTTAAAATCCTGGCAACCGGAGTCGAAATCCCTAGGCTGTGGATATGGTCTCCAACCGGAACCGGGGTCAATAGATTGAAGCCATAAGATATCCTGATCCTCTAGTCAGCTCCAAAGAGCTTAGGGCAGCTTTGCATGTTGCGACATTGCACGTGCGATGTCGATGGGGTCAAATCGAAAGTGACGCACATCCGGCGTCGCAGTCGATATCGCAACGTGTAAATCCTTTTTGATATGATGAACGAGCGCAAAAGCGTCGTTATCGTATCATCGCTGCAGCCTCCGACATTTCCATAATGCCGGTGCAGCGTCAGGTGCGATGTTGTTCCTCGCTCCTGCGGCAGCACACATCGCTGTATGTAAAGCCGCAGGAGCGAGGAACATCACCTTACCTGCCTCCTGGCTGCAATGAGAAGGACGGAGGTGGGCGGGATGTTTACATCCTGCTCATCTCCGCCCCTCCACTTCAATTGGCCGCCTGCCGTGTGACGTCGCTGTGACGCCGCACGACCCGCCCCCTTAGGAAGGAGGCGGGTCGCCGGCCAGAGGGACGTCGCACGGCAGGTATGTGCGTGTGAAACTGCCGTAGTGATAATAATCGCTACGGCAGCTTTCACTAGATATTGCACGTGCGACGGGGGCGGGACTATCGCTGCAGCATCGGTAACACATTGTTACCGATGTCGCAGCGTGCAAAGCCCGCCTTAGACTGGATCCATCAGCATCCATCAACCTTCATCAACCCTGGTGGCTTAAAGAAGTCCTTTTTATAGCCATAACCTTTCCTTAGGATACACTGCGTCCTCATCGATTGGTTGGACAAGATTGCTTCTCCCATTGGATGAATTTCAAGCTGCATGGATAATGTTCATTTAAATGATGTGCATAGAAAGACTCAGTATATCTACATGGAGTCGGCAAGTCACCAACTAGACAATGGCTACTAAGGTGTGATACCAATGTGATATGACTGAAGTATGAATGTAATTAGATAGGAATCATAATCAAAAGATAGGAGTGATCCCAGATATTATTTGACCTATCAATAATTCAGTATCAAAGAGATGTCCTTTGGAAGGCCAATATGATGACCAAGGAATACATGTCTTGAAGCAGTTTCAAGATAATGGGGAAGTCACATTTACAGTTCCACTTACCGGAAACTTCTGGTTGGCTTAAAGACAGGTTTAAGGAAGCTTGCATATGAAATTTACGGCTCATTGCAATATTTCACTAACACTATGGTCAAACTGTGGTCGGCCAGTTGTCAACTGGCAGGATGTGCAGGAAATGTGCAGGAAGCTGCCAGTGCCCACAGCAGCTTGTGGTCAAGTTACATGAACATGACTCAGCTGTCACATGCTGGTGACCATTTAAACACAACCTACAAAGTTTTCCTATAAAAAATACACCGGACTCGCTTAATGTTAGGGAAACCTTCCAGGACATTGAAGTGTACGTACGCACTGTTCCTGTGATGCAAGATGCCATGTTGATTCCTTATCATTAACTCGAGTTTCCTCCGATGTGAAAGGATTGCTACAACATAATGGTAATGTTGATGCATATTTCTGTTATTGTATAAGTTTCTATGACTATAGTTCTTATGCCTATGTACCATTGACTATATATTCATGTGCTATTAAAATAAATAAGTATCTTGCTATAAAGAATCTTAGTATTCGTGCCTGATTAGGATATCAGTGAGCGCTTCGTAAGTACGGGCTTTCAGCCCCCTTTTTAGTAGAATTTAGCAAGACATAAATTGGCGTAGTCGGCAGGATTACTTCTATAAGAAGTAATTAACGAATTTTTGTAATTTAGAAATTAAAAACATATATTTGGCAAATTTCCAGATATTTTTTTCAATCTTTTTGCATAGTGTCAAAATGTTAAGAAAACGTAAGGATAATGTTAAGGAGGTTGTTGTGGAGATCCCGAGCTGGATTGAGGCTCCCTACAATCTTATAGCACATGAATTGGTCAATTGTGGATTGGCAGAACAATGGCAGGACAAGCTTAAGGGTAGTGAAGCTACTGATGTGGTGAATGTACTCAGTAGTGCCCCTGTGAAAACAGGTGATGTAGTGTCTTGTGGATTGGCAGAACAATGGCAGAATAAGCTTAAGGGTTGTGTACCTACTGATGTTGTGAATGTACTCAGTAGTGCCCCTGTGAAAACAGGTGATGTAGTGTCTTGTGGATTGGCAGAACAATGGCAGGACAAGCTTAAGGGTAGTGAAGCTACTGATGTTGTGAATGTACTCAGTGGTGCCCCTGTGAAAAGAGGTGATGTAGTGTCTTGTGGATTGGCAGAACAATGGCAGGACAGGCTTAAGGGTAGTGAAGCTACTGATGTTGTGAATGTACTCAGTGGTGCCCCTGTGAAAGCAGGTGATGTAGTGTCTTGTGGATTGGCAGAACAATGGCAGGACAAGCTTATGGGTAGTGAATCTACTGATGTTGTGAATATATTCGGTAGTGTCCCTGTGAAAACAGGTGATGTAGTGTCTTTAGCACAGCACATCTGGATTTTGGCAAGTGCATACAGTGTAATGCATGAGCGTAATCTAAAGATGCAGAAGAAAAGTTCCCAGATGGAACAAAAGATGATAGAATTAGGTGGCCTGAAAACAGTTCTGGAATGTAATACCAGACTGTTGAAGGATAAATTGGAACATTATCAGAATGTGGCACAAAAAGCTGCCATAAAAATTGCTCAAAATAAGTACAAGAAAAGAAGAGGAAAGGTAAATAAAATCCAAATTGCTCAAAATAAGTACAAGAAAAGAAGAGGAAAAGTAAATAAAACCAAAGTACCTAAAAGTATCGTCCCAGCTTCTATAAACTGGGATCCCGATACTTGGGATGGGGATGTGTGGGATTCATCTTCATCATCTGATGAGGAGGATTACCATAAAGGGAAGATTCAGGCTAATCCAGTAAGGAGGCGCCTAGAGAGGACAGAGAATGAGATCATCCGGGAACATGTCCGGGATGGTGAGGGGAATCTGCAATATGACGAAGATGGTAATGCCATCACAAATGAGAGAACGATTCCTCATGTAAAAAATCGAGTAACCATTGAAGATTACTCTCAGGGAGAAGTTGATAGCATTTTAACACAGTTTAGACAAAAACCAGGAGAAGGAGAAATTCCCTGGTTGGTCAGGGTGCACAATCTCGGAGGAGGTGGAGTGCACTTTGACGCCGGAGACGTGGCAAAATTTGTCACCATGTCTCAGGACCCAGTAATTCAGAGATCAATAAAAAATTATTTTGTTGATCATAATGAGCATGGTACTCAAAACTTAATCATGATCCTAGGCCATGCTTTTCTGGACAAATACCCATCAGAAGCAGACTTTCCTATCAATGATAAACCTTGGTATACCTTAAAAGATGGTATGGAACGGCTGAAGGAAGAAGCAATGAGGAATGCTCTTCCTCTTTTGGGACTGGATGATGATTATCTCCAGTACCCATTGACAGCCAGCATAAGTAATAGGCTGGTTAAACATGCTCCTCCAGCATACAAAACAGTTATTTTAAGGTTTACTGTAGCGCTGACTGGAGAATCAATCGGTGTAGTTCTAGGGAGGATGAGGGAGTTACAGGATATGGGACAGTGGGATAAATCGTCCCCTGGAGGCCATGTTGGTAACAGTAAGCCAAACAATCCTGATTGGAAAGAGAAATCAGTAGGGGAGGCCCCACGGGTGTCTCGCAAAGACATGTTCCAGGCTTTGCTTAAAGCCGGGATCAATAAGGAAAGGATGGATGGAAAGGAGACAGGAGAATTATGGAAGTTGTACAAACAGAAAGTTCTATCTGCAAAGAAAGTGACCACTACAAATGTGGAAGGGGGCTCAAAAACCCCCAAGGTAAAGAAATCAGAAGGAAAAGGGGAAAACCCCCCAAAGAAAGTGTCTTGGGAAGATATTCAGTCAGTTTATCCATGGGAAGAACTGGCTGCAGCCGTGGCCACAAAGGTCACGGAAGGAAGGGCTAATACACAGACTGAAGTCTGTGTAAATGAAAGTTCAGAAGGAAGTGATTTACCATAGGTAGCCAGCCAAGCCCCCCTATTGATAAAAAGGGACGAACGTCCCTACGTCAATCTTAGCATACATGTTCAAAGAGTCCCAGCTTGGATTGACACGGGGGCGGAGGCTACTTTAATTCATGGAAACCCAGAAAAAATAAAAGGACCTCGAGTAAAAATTGCTGGACTAGGTGGTCAAGTGATCACCGGGGTTCAGACACAGGTAGCTTTGAAGATAGGTAATTTATAATTTACCTATCAAGGACTATACGGTACTGGTAGTTCCTATACCAGAATATATTTTGGGAATTGATATCCTAAAATGGATGACTCTTAATCTAACAGAAGGAAAATTCTCCTTTGGGGTTATGTCTTGTCATAAGGAAATGCAGATCTCACATTATATCAATGATATAATGATACAAGGACAAGATGAGCAAAGTGTGAAAGATCAATTGACAAAACTGGTTGCTCATATGAGGAGTAAAGGATGGGAAATCAATGATGCCAAGGTTCAAGGACCGTCTCTGGTGGTAACATTTCTAGGGATTCAGTGGAACAAGGGGCACAGAGAGATCTTGCCCAATGCCAGACAGAAAATTATTAATTTTCCAGTCCCTAAATCCAAACAGGAGACTCAGTCTTATATTGGATTGTTTGATTTTTGGAGACAACATATCCCTCATTTGGGACAAATGTTGGCTCATTTGTACAAAGTAACGAGGAAAAAATATGAGTTCCACTGGGGAGAGGAACAGCAAAATGTGTCTGAGATGGTCAGGGAAGTGTGGCAAGACATTGAAGGGATTATTCAATCTACCAAGACCACTGTATTTCATGTTGATGCTCATGTCCCTACTAACTCACTTGAATGTTTGTTTAATTCAGAAGCAGATAAAGCAGCAGCCATCAGACAAGTCAGTCCAACAGTTGACAAGGCAAGGTACAGCTGTTTGGGCACACCAGAAAGAGCGACACCTTATTCAGCAGGTTTAGACCTCAGTACATTGGAAACTGTCGTGGTACCCCCAGGTAAGGTAAAACCAATTTCAACAGGATTGGGTTGCCATACACCAAAGGATCATTATGGTCCAATAGCCACTTGTTCTAGTTTAGCGTTAAAAGGAGCCATAGTGGTGGGAGGGGTAATAGAGGCAGATTATCAGGGAGAAATCAAGGTACTGATGTTAAATTTGGGAAATGAACCTTTGATATTGATGAAACACCAGAAGGTGGCTCAGATGTTAATAATTCCAATAAACTTGTCTGAAATAAGAGAAGGAACTGCCCCAGCAGAATTAACAATACGGGGTACTAAAGGTTTTGGATCCTCTAATATTAAAAATGTAGGAGCAAAAATATGGATTCAAAACCTCCAAGGACCGCACTCAGAGACAGCGGTAATAGCGGTCGGAAAAGATCGTACTTTCCTGATGAGACCAGGAGTGGGGAAGTGGGAATATGTCCCACAAGAAAAATGTTATTTACGAGAATAATAGTGTATCTTTATTTGCAGAAGGTGTTGTAAATAAGCGGAATCCATGGTATCGGTTACTGGGAAGAGCTCGATAGTGATGAGATGGAGAAATTCCTGTGTTTGATGTTTGCCTCTTTGGTCGTTGGATGGACAAGTCTACATCAGGAGGAACCTATGGCGAATACATTTCTGATGCACCATCACATTTTCAACACACAGATTGCTGGATCTGTACACATTCTCCGGTTACAGCCACCAGTATCCCTTATCTGGATGTCCCGGTATCGATGGAGGAAATCTTAAAGTAGAAAAGTTGTTCTGATCATCTTGCTGATAAAGACACTCGAAGTGTTCGTCTATAGAATACTACAGTACCCATTTCCATAGTGGGATGGATCAATCTTCCATGGTGGCAAGGCAATTTGAATGCAACAGTCACCAATTTGCAATATCTGGCTTTTAAGGGAGGAATTTGGGTACCAAGAAATAAGACTGGACTGACTAACCTGGGATTCATCCCTATAAAGAATATAAAAATAAGTTTTGGGACAGCTATAAATACTGTAGATGTTTTTAAACCCATCTTAGTGGAAAGGACAATTCATGATATGTTATGGCCTTATGCCAATATGTTCATAAATGGGACTAGTGAAACTTAATAACATAGTAACTTAGTAACATATCGGGAAATGTATTGTGTAATGATTCCTTTGAATATCGAGCAAATGCCAAAACACATGATATTCAAGGGAGCTTTTCAGATAATATTGCTTTTAGTTTTAATATACTGTACAAAAGTAGTGAAAGTGATTATATTTGTGATTCAACGTTTATCTAAACAAACCAAGAAAACAAAATTTGTGGCAAACAATATTTCTTGGTCATGGTATGGTATATTCCGAGTGATCTTCTTCTAGTGGAATACTGATGATGGAAAATAATCCCTGGGATCAAGGACCGATTGTGATACCAATGTGATATGACTGAAGTATGAATGTAATTAGATAGGAATCATAATCAAAAGATAGGAGTGATCCCAGATATTATTTGACCTATCAATAATTCAGTATCAAAGAGATGTCCTTTGGAAGGCCAATATGATGACCAAAGAATACATGTCTTGAAGCAGTTTCAAGATAATGGGGAAGTCACATTTACAGTTCCACTTACCGGAAACTTGTGGTTGGCTTAAAGACAGGTTTAAGGAAGCTTGCATATGAAATTTACGGCTCATTGCAATATTTCACTAACACTATGGTCAAACTGTGGTCGGCCAGTTGTCAACTGGCAGGATGTGCAGGAAATGTGCAGGAAGCTGCCAGTGCCCACAGCAGCTTGTGGTCAAGTTACATGAACATGACTCAGCTGTCACATGCTGGTGACCATTTAAACCCAACCTACAAAGTTTTCCTATAAAAAATACACCGAACTCGCTTAATGTTAGGGAAACCTTCCAGGACATTGAAGTGTACGTACGCACTGTTCCTGTGATGCAAGATGCCATGTTGATTCCTTATCATTAACTCGAGTTCCCTCCGATGTGAAAGGATTGCTACAACAAACGGTAATGTTGATGCATATTTCTGTTATTGTATAAGTTTCTATGACTATAGTTCTTATGCCTATGTACCATTGACTATATATATTCATGTGCTATTAAAATAAATAGTATCTTGCTATAAAGAATCTTAGTATTCGTGCCTGATTAGGATATCAGTGAGCGCTTCGTAAGTACGGGCTTTCAGCCCCCTTTTTAGTAGAATTTAGCAAGACATAAGGTAATTACATTATCAATACACAACTACAATACAATGATTACTGAAAAAGTCTGGAGAACTATACGTCTGGCTGTCAGTGGCCAACACAATTACATTGAGTCAACAAGAGTCTTGTAAAAACAATGAGGTCACCTCCCGATGAAGCGATAGCGAAACGCGTCGAGGTGCAGGGCGGTGTGTGTAGCGGTTTCTGGGTAGGTCATTGTACCTCCACATGTCCTGGGCACCCTATATGCGCACATGTAGTGCATACTCTGATTGCAAACCTTTTTCATCTGAAATGTGGATGGCTGCTAGTGGTTATACCTTTATTGGAACAATATGGGTGTGAATCTTTTGCTACATGGCCATGTTTGTTATGTGAAGTGATCTCAGGCCATTTTTTTATACAAATTGAGTTATTTAACTTCATTTGGGATCATTACTGCATATAGTTATAGAATCTGGATTGTAATTATGTTTCTCTCCATCTACAATCATGTTGTCCATGTATATAATTATATAATCATGTCATGTTCAGACCTTTCTTGTTGAACAGAGGTATTTTCCTAAACCTCATTTAGGATTATTATTGCATGCTGACACAAAATTTGGGTTGTAATCATGTTTTTTCCATCCACAATCATGGTGCCCATGTATATAATTATATAATTATGTTATGCTCAGACCGTGTATGTCAAACACGCGCCCCCCTGCGGTTTTTATAAAAACTTTTTAATTGCACAGTCTGTGGTTCTGCCTGCTCTTTTTTGTACCCCTAGATAAATTTTGTATGAATTAATTAATAAAAAATCTATATATTGCATTGAACTATCATGGTCTTTTGAATATTGTTGAGTATTTTTTAGGAATATAATTCGATTTTTGGTGACTCTTCATGAGATTATTATATTAATATGGACTTAGGTATTCATTTTCTTTTGACTGAACTGTCCCAACCTGAGTGTCCTCCTTAGGTAGTCCTGGTTTGATGTTAAAATCCTGGCAGCCGGAGTCGAAATCCCTAGGCTGTGGATATGGTCTCCAACCGGAACCGGGGTCCCTAGATTGAAGCCATAAGATATCCTGATCCTCTAGTCAGCTCCAAAGAGCTTAGACTGGATCCATCAGCATCCATCAACCTTCATCAACCCTGAATAAAAAAGACCGCTGTCGTGGAAACACATATGCGGCTATCGAATGGCCGCTGAGGCACGTCCTTGACACATATATTGAATACCAAAGAGCAAAAGGACTCAAAGTGCACAGAAGAGTCATAATAAATCAAAATCACAACCTTAATTGATGCATATAAAAAACATTTTTATTATAGGATATATAAAAACAGGTTGGATTTCCATAATATTAAATTAGAGTATACAATGTTTAGAAATGACACAGGGAAATGAGGACAGAATATAGCACATTCACCCAAACATGTATAGTGTAACAGGCTAGAGATGAAAACCCATGGAAATGCAGTATGTCATATATCCAAATGGTGAACCATGGGGATAGCAGGGTAAGGCAGCGTGGCTGAGTAGATGGAGGTTCCAACAATTAAGATCACCACTCTCCAGATAGAAAAGCAAAAAGTCTCCTTATATCTATCATATATAATTGGCTATAATAGTAACTGCCATAAAAAATTCAAACAGAGCGTTTTACGCTAGAGAGAGATTCAGCCAAATACTGCTTACCCATGTGTTAGACTAGACCAAGAAGATCATGCAGCGTGTGCCCCTACGCGTCTCGCCTCAAGCTTCATAAGGGGGAAGTAAACAAGTGAGAGTGCCAGTCATCAACCCTGGTGGCTTAAAGAAATCCCTTTTATAGCCATAACCTTTCCTTAGGATACACTGCGTCCTCATCGATTGGTTGGACAAGATTGCTTCTCCCATTGGATGAATTTCAAGCTGCATGGGTAATGTTCATTTAAATGATGTGCATAGAAAGACTCAGTATATCTACATGGAGTCGGCAAGTCACCGACTAGACAATGGCTACTAAGGTAATTACATTATCAATACACAACTACAATACAATGATTACTGAAAAAGTCTGGAGAACAATACGTCTGGCTTTCAGTGGCCAACACAATTACATTGAGTCAACAAGAGTCTTGTAAAAACAATGAGGGACTTCTCCCCCATCTATAAACAATTTATCAAGCTGTCTGGCTGAATTTTAAGAAACTTTAACCCATGAGAGTCCATGTCGTCACACCATTCACTGACAGCTATCAGTTTTGTTATTGATATTGACTTCATAAAATTTTGTCATAGTATTATAGTACTCAAAATTGAACTCCTTCACCCCGATTTTCCGTTTTTTTTTTCCCCCTTCTGAGAGCCGTAACTTTTTTATTTTTCCATCAATCTTGCCATATAAGGGCTTATTTTTTGCGTGACAAATTGTACTTTTGAGTGAAATCATCAGTTTTACCATATATTGTACTAGGAAACAGGGAAAAAAATCCAAGTGCGATAAAATTGCAAAAAAAGTGCAATTGTATGATTGTTTTTGGGTTATTTTATTCACCATGTTCACTATATTGTAAAACTACCATGTCATTATGATGCTGAGTTCATAGATACCAAACAGGTATACTCTTACTTTTATCTAAGGGGTTAAAAAAATTCAGAAGTTTGTTAAAAAAAAGAATTCTGCTTTTGGTGCCATTTTTTGAAACCCGTAGTGTTCTAATTTTTTGGGATGTGAGGCCCAGTGACTGCTAATATTTTTGCGTCTTGAGCTGGTGTTTTCAATTATACAATTTTTATGTAGTTGCTATTTTTTGATCGCCCGTTATTGGACCTTTTTAAAAATTTTGTGGCGACCCAAAAACATAATTTTGGCATTTGGATTTTTTTCTCGCTACACCATTTACCGATCTGATTAAATGATTTTATATTTTTACTGATCGGGCATTTCTGAACTCTGAGATATCAAATATGTGTATATTTTTTTAATTGTTTTATTTTCAGTGGGGCGAATGAGGCATGATTTGAACTTTTTATTTATTTTTTTTACATTTTGTATTTATTTTACTTGTCCCCTTGAGAGCTATAAGGATCAGCAGTCTGATCGCTTGTGCATCCCTGTTGATCAGAGCTGTACAGCTCTGATTAGCAGAAATACAGCATTCCTGTGTGAGTCGGCGCTCTATCGACTGTGACAGAAAAATGTCATGATAGCAACAGGGGTCATTACATGGCCCGCCGCTACCATAGCAACCATCGACTTCCCGTGATCGTGTCAAGGGGCCACTGATGGCAGCAGGGAACAGCGCGATCGATCTTTCTGTGTATAAGTGACTGCTGTGAGTTATCCTGGACTGTGTCTGTATTGTAGTACTGGAAATCTGAATGTGGCAGAACAGGATAAGACACATGTTCATTGGATTTATATCTAAATGCTACAGTTCGGGCTTTACTGTTATGGCTAAAAATGTTAACGTTTATGGGGCCCCCACCAGATTTTCTGCCCAGGGGCCCCCACCAACCTTAATCCGGCCCTGTTTGCAATCATTCATGACCTAGCCATGATAGCTAAACGGTGCATCTTAAGACATTGGATACATAGGGAAGCTCCATCTACAAAGGAGGTTATCGACGACTTACACAACCTTCTGAGATTGGAGAAACTAGAGGCGGAAAGGGATAAGGACAAGAAGACAGACAAATTCTTTGGGAGGTGGACAAACTTTATAGAAATCCATTTCACGCGGGGAGAAATAAATACTCTGGTGACACCTTTCATGCGAACTGAGTGGTACCTTCTGAATGAAATCCAGGATAGCTTGGGGATATTGAGGTTCACCTAGTGGAGACCCAGGAGGGAGGGGGAGATGAGACGTTAAGGAAGACTTAAGATACGACATCGACACTCAAAATACTAAAGAATGACAAAGGGTTTCAAGGTTTTGTGTTACAAGTGTTTTAGGTCGAATCCTTTGCTCTAATTTACTATGCATCATTTTCAACTGAAGAACTTTAGGGACTCACAAGCTGGAATATTACTCTTTTCTATGTCATAACTTGTCAGTTGAATGAACGCATTTTGTAATCATAATTATTTTGTAACGGTTTTATATAATTGGAAACTTAATAAAAAAGGTTTGGAAAAAAAAACAAATAGGTAAATAACCCACCACAGGCATAATTCAACAAAAAACGGAGAATTGTGGTTTAAGGGATAACAATAAATATTTTATTAGCTGGCAAATACCATATTATAACACTCATAATTGTATATGGAGAGCAGGGGTCAAAAAGGGTATCCAGGTATTCAGTAAATAGTTAATTAAATCCCATTATTGCTACAAGGAAGTATATGTCCACAAAGGATACAGGGAATAAAGTGTCATGTGCAATACAATTACTATTACCACAGAAATAGGGGGATTACATAAACATTGCACACTGTCCCATATAAAGTGCTATACATATCCTAGTGGATCAGACAAGAATTTTAGCAGCACATATATAACAAATCAAGTAGCAGTCATATCTACCAGTACCCAGAGGTGGCGGGGATTCACACCAAGCCTGAGGACGCGCGTTTCGCTTGTAGCTTTGTCAACCAGGCAAGGTAAGAGTGGCAGCAATGATAGACGAACAGGACCTTTTGTGAACAGCCCACACGATCACATGGTATACTTTAAGCCAATGAGAGTGTGAATGCGTGCACATGTGCAGTTGCTGCCTGCACGAGTCCTTCTGCATCTCCACCCGGCCAGGATATCACGTGGGGACTGGACGCGTCACCATCTGCACCACTCATTATGTTACCACACGTAACCATGGCAGCAGGGAGACGCTGAGGACTCGGGCATGTGCATAATAATAACACAGAACTCCCCCTAGATGTGAACTGGAAAAGTGCACATGAAGATCATACCACGAAAAAGTAACATATAAACATGTGCACAGTACTTTGGGGAATATACAAACCCCATAGACATATTCAGTGTGATAAATACAACACTGATATCAATTTATATACAGATATCCACAATCTCACATACAGAAAGGGGGGGGGAGGAACACCAAGTAGCATAATTTACAGAATCATGCATCATTGCACACAAACACAGGTATTAATACATAGGGATTCAAGATGGACGAACTCCATCTTGAAGGGTATTCATGAACTCTCTGTAAATTTTTGAGTTGCCATCATAGCGATATTGAGAAGGAACTAGAAACAAACAACAGAAGAAGCAGAAACAAAGAAAATACAGCTGAAAAAAATAGAGCAGAAAGCCTAAAAATGTAAACACAAAATTAGTGCAGAAAGTACATGAGTAGATATCTTACTGGATAGATCTGGAGGAAACACATCCTGAGGAACATCGGGAGCTTCTTGTTTACAGTCCTGTGGGAGAAGAGGACGGGGACATCTCTCTGGTGTTGTCCTCTCACTGGATAGAACTGGAGGAGACACATACAGGGACTAAATTCATTCCTTACATACAGATAATTATAGGCCGTGTGTATTTAGTCCTGTCTATTACCTGGTGATGTGAGGGGCTGGGGATCCTCCATCATGACGTCCTTGTACAGATCTTTGTGTCCTTCTAAATACTCCGGCTACTGAAAATTCGTTCTATCAGTCAGCGTAGGGGTAGACAGCAATCAATTTACAATTTGCCATTGGCAACTAAATCCCTAAACTAAAGACTGATCAATTTAAAATGTAACTTTTATTCCATTGTTTAAGATATGAGGACATACAAATTAAAACCACTGAACATTGTGGTCTATCTCTTATTGATATAGATAATCGTTCCTTATGGAAAAGTTTCTGATCCAGACCGAAGTCTGTGAATAATCTCTATATCATTCCTGTCATGAATGACCACTAATGTTCGCTATTTAAAAGACATAATGCAGTAGCCTCCCCAACATGTTTCACCACACTGGCGTCATCAGGGGGCTGGGGCTAATACTCTAAATACTCCCACTCCTCCATGGAGAAATAGACGGTGACGTCCTGACACCTTCTAGGAACCTGACACATACAATGATACCGTCACCCCCGATCCCTTCATAGCGTTACTGTATAATGTCCCAGCATTCCCAGCAGTGTCACCTCTCCAGTCAGCAGCTCAATCATCTTGTAGGTGAGTTCTAGGATCTTCTGGTCATTGATGTCCTCATGTATCGGGGGGTGAGATGGAGGCCCCGTGATTGGGCTCAGGGGTCTTCCCCATCCCTCAGACACAGGGGCCTGACAGCGCTCACTAGAGGTCTTCTTCACTACTGTGTAATCCTGGTTATGGAGAGACACAGTAAGAAATCTCACTCCAGACATTTCCAGAGTCCTCACCTCTCCAGTTCTGTCCATCTGTTATTCCCATAGATAAGAATGATGTAATGTGACATCATCAGAATCTCTCACCTCTCCAGTAAGCCGGAAGAGGATCTCTAGGGTGAGGTGTAATATCCTCTCCGCCATCTTGTCCCTGTCCTTATCCATCCTTCACGGGGCAATCAGGAGAATTCTCTTCTATAGAAGATCTCCACTGAGAGGATCCGATATTATAAGGACCTGAATGGGAAGGACATGAGCCGATATGTAAAATACTGTAGATAATAACGGAGGTAAGATATCACTTGGGTAGGAATAAAATTAAACATGAAATGTGCTATGTAAGTAGTAAAACCGACCGATAAAAGTAGCACATTATTTTTATAGCAATATAAACACAATGAAAAGTGATCAATTATCCATATTGCACCTAGAATGGTATCAATGAAAATGTCGGCTCATCAAGCAAAAAACAAGTCCTCACTCAACTCCATCGATGCAAAAAGAATAATGTTACCGGTGTCGGAAAATGGCGACACAAACTGATTTTTTTTTATTTTACTAAAGTGATTTTTATTCACCACTAGAGATGAGCGAACCTGAAGTTCAGTGTTCGGTACAAACTCAGACCTTTCCAAGAAGGTGCGGAGATCGGATGCTTTACGTATGTAAACCACTCTCACGAGCATCGCTGTGCTCGGGTACGCTAGGTGCTCAGCCCGGTGTGTTTGTGTGGCACAGCAATGTGCGTGCATGTCACAGAGCATTACGGGCATATATGTGGCAGAGCATTGCGGGCGTGCATGTGGCAGAGCATCGCGGACATGCATGTGCCAGAGCATTGCGGGCGTGCATGTGCCAGAGCATTGCGGGCGTGCATGTGCCAGAGCATTGCGGGTGTGCATGTGGCAAAGCATTGTGGGCATGCATGTGGTAGAGCATTGTGTGTGCGTGCATGTGGAAGAGTATTGCGGGCGGGCATTTGGCAGAGCATTGTGGGTGGGCGTGCATGCGTGCATGCGGCAAAGCATTGCTGGACCAGTTCTTGCAGAGCGCTATCAGCTGTCCTTGGTGACACTTTAGACATTTGTGGTCACCAACAAAATGGCTCCGCACTGTGTTCCTACATTTCATCTTCCCTTATCCTTAAGGAAACACCCAGATTGGGAGGGGGAACTGTGCCATCACACACAAGAGGACAGACTCCACCCACTTTTACTGCAGCTGTAATGTGAGATATTTCTACAGTAGGATTTCTGTAGGATTTCAGCAGCTGCTCCCCCTAGTGTTTAAGAGTAGAAAATATGAAACTTAAAGAAGTTGTCCAGTTACCAAAACTGATTTTTTTTTTCTGATAAATCTTGCTAATATGTGCCCCTCAACACATCTATTATGTTTTTTCAGCAAAATTACCTTTTATTGTGCACTAGCAGCACACGGTCATTGCTGGCTCCAGCTCTGATGGGGTTAATCTCTCCTCTGACTTCCTGTGTTCAGTTCCTACAAGTCCCAGAATTCTTTGTGGCTCTAGGGCGGTGTCTGGCTTATCTAACACACCCATTGTGTCCAATACACCCACTCTGCTCCCACCCAAACCCTCCTCCCTGCCTCTTCCCAGTGGATGCACTGAGATCAATCATACAGAGACAGCAGCAGCTCTACACAGCCAGGGGAAGAAAGTGTGTGTGCGCGTATATACAGTGTATGTGTGTGTGTATATACAGTGTGTGTGTGTGTATATACAGTGTGTGTGTATATACAGTGTGTGTGTATATACAGTGTGTGTGTGTGTGTGTATATACAGTGTGTGTGTGTATATACAGTGTGTGTGTGAGTGTGTGTGTGTGTGTATGCCATACTCACCTGTCTGCAGGGTCCGGGTGCCATGCCTGCTTCCAGCCCCTGTCTCGGTCCCGCCGCTCTGGCGGTGTCTCCCCGGGGCACGCACGAAGCTTGCAGGACCTGGCGGTGGATCACCTGATGCAGTCACCTGACGCATCAGCTGATCGATTCTCGTGGTGTCGCCGGCTTTTTCGCGCACGGCCGGCTATCAGCTGATCCTGCCGTCAGGGGACTTCATCAGCTGATTACCGGCAGCTGCTGCAGTGATGGGCCAGGATCAGACTCTCATCCGATCACTGCAGGAGCTGCCGGTAATTAGCACAGATGTGAGTATTTATTTATTTTTGCACTGATGCTTCAGCTGATTGTATAATCGCCTTTTATACAATCAGCTGATGTATGATGTGATTCACATCCTTTAACCTGACACATCATCTGATCGCTTTGCCTTCCAGCAAACCGATCAGATGATATTGGATCCGGATTGGACGGCGCGGGACCCTAACCCAGGATTACTGCGGAGGGGGGTTTATTTCAATAAAGATGGAGTCACTAATTGTGTTGTGTTTTATTTCTAATAAAAATATTTTTCTGTGTGTTGTGTTTTTTTTTAATCTTTGCTAGAAATTCATGGTGGCCATGTCTAATATTGGCATGACACCATGAATTTCGGGCTTAGGGCTAGCTGATAATATACAGCTAGCCCTAACTCCATTATTACCCAGCTAGTCACCCGGCATCAGGACAGCTGGAAGAGTTGGATACAGCGCCAGAAGATGGCGCTTCTATGAAAGCGCCATTTTCCGGGGTGGCTGCGGACTGCAATTCACAGTGGGGGTGCCCAGAAAGCTTGGGCACCCTTCACTGTGGATTCCAATCCCCAGCTGCCTAGTTGTACCCCGGCTGGACACTAAAATTAGGCGAAGCTTACGTCATTTTTTTTTTTAAATTATTTCATGAAATTCATGAAATAATTAAAAAAAAAAAAGGGCTTCTCTATATTTTTGGTTCCCAGCCGGCTACAAATAGGCAGCTGGGGGTTGGGGGCAGCCCGTACCTGCCTGCTGTACCCGGCTAGCATACAAAAATATGGCGAAGCCCATGTCATTTTTTTTTTCTTTTTGGGTAAAAAACTGCATACAGTCCTGGATGGAGGATGCTGAGCCTTGTAGTTCTGCAGCTGCTCTCTGCTCTCCTGCATACACTAGTGAATGGAGGATGCTGAGCCTTGTAGTTCTGCAGCTGCTGTCTGCTCTCCTGCATACAATGAACATTTTGAATAAGGAAATGACATCAGACCTTTTTATTTTTTTCATCAACAATCTTTAATGGCATTGTGCACTGATTAAAAACGCAGTGAGCAAAAACGCAGCAAAAAAGGCACCAAATCGCGGCAAAAACGTGACATGCAGCACCGCAGGTGACAGAGCAAGTTGGTGACATGCTCTGCTCTGACACATAGTGTGCTGCATGTCACTGTATCCACTCTGGGACTTGTTGTGCAGGTGACCGGATGATACATGTCACTAACTTGCTCCACTCTGTGACTTCTGCTGCATTGTTCCAACTGTATACACTCTCACCTGAACAAGTCTCAGAGTGGGGCAGTTAGTGACATGTATCATCCGGTCACCTGCACAACAAGTCCCAGAGTGGTGAAAGATAGTGACATGCAGCACACTATGTGTCAGAGCAGAGCATGTCACTGTCTCCACTCTGGACTTGTTGTGCAGGTGACCGGATGATACATGTCACTAACTGCCCCACTCTGTGATTTCTGCTGCATAGTACCAACTGTATACACTCTCACCTGCACAACAAGTCCCATAGTGGAGACAGTTAGTGACATGTAGCATCCGGTCACCTGCACAACAAGTGCCAGAGTGGAGAAAGATAGTGACATGCAGCACACTATGTGTCAGAGGCAGGAGCATGTCACTGTCTCCACTCCGCTGACCTCACAGCCCGTACACGCTGCGATGGATGCAGGGGGACACAGAACAAGTAATCGGCCGACACTGGAGTCATCTGATTACTTGGGATGAATTGAGCAGTAAAATGCTCTGGTGCTCGATGGGCTAAGCCCATGCCGATTTTTTTTAAAAAAAAATCATTAAAAATAAAAAAACAAAAAAAATCACATTGTTTGTGGGCTCCCGCTGCATTTTCTATTGCTAAGGGTAACCAAAGCAGCTACTGGCTGCTAGCCCCCGCTGCTTGGTGTTACTTTCACTGGCAATAGAAATGCAGGGAAGCATTT
This sequence comes from Anomaloglossus baeobatrachus, assembly GCF_048569485.1. Classification (NCBI taxonomy): domain Eukaryota; kingdom Metazoa; phylum Chordata; class Amphibia; order Anura; family Aromobatidae; genus Anomaloglossus; species Anomaloglossus baeobatrachus. The sequence goes on from NW_027445024.1 coordinate 146,380, forward strand.
TTTTTTTATAAAGGTTTTTCCCTGAAAACATTTTTAAGAAAATGACGTGGGCTTCGCCATATTTTTGTATGCTAGCCAGGTACAGCAGGCAGCTACGGGCTGCCCCCAACCCCCAGCTGCCTAGTTGTACCCGGCTGGGAACCAAAAATATAGAGAAGCCCTTTTTTTCATGAATTTCATGAAATAATTAAAAAAAAAAAAAAAATGATGTGGGCTTCACCAAATTTTTGAGTCCAGCCAGGTACAACTAGGCAGCTGGGGATTGGAATCCACAGTGCAGGGAGCCCAAACTTTCTGGGCCCCCCACTGCGAATTGCAGTCCACAGCTGCCACAGAAAACGGCGCTTTTATAGAAGCGCCATCTTCAGGCGCTGTATCCAACTCTTCCAGTGGCCCTGGTGGCAGGTGGCATGCTGGGTAATAAGGGGTTAATACTAGCTATGTTTTACCAGCTGGTATAAAGCCCGAGATTCTTAATGTCAGGCCAAGTTTAACCTGGCCATTAAGAATCTCCAACAAAGGGTTTAAAAAAAAAAAAAGAAACACAGAGAAAAATACTTTATTAGAAATAAATACACAGACACAGTAGGGACTCCATGTTTATTACTCCCTCCTCACCCCTCCACGATGGAGAGATTTCTGTACTGACCATGCCAGGAGAGGGGGGGGGGGGGTGGGGGGGAGAGAAGAAAGAGAGGGGGGGGGGGTGGGGGGAGAGAAGAAAGAGAGGGGGGGGGGGGTGGGGGGGAGAGAAGAAGAGAGGGGGGGGGGTGGGGGAGAGAAGAAAGAGAGGGGGGGGGGGGTGGGGGGGAGAGAAGGAAAGAGAGGGGGGGGGGGGTGGGGGGGAGAGAAGAAAGAGAGGGGGGGGGGGGGTGGGGGGGAGAGAAGAAAGAGAGGGGGGGGGGGTGGGGGGAGAGAAGAAAGAGAGGGGGGGGGGTGGGGGGAGAGAAGAAAGAGAGGGGGGGGGGTGGGGGGGAGAGAAGAAAGAGAGGGGGGGGGGTGGGGGGAGAGAAGAAAGAGAGAAGAAGAGAGGGGGGGGGTGGGGGGAGAGAAGAAAGAGAGGGGGGGGGTGGGGGAGAGAAGAAGAGAGGGGGGGGGGTGGGGGGAGAGAAGAAAGAGAGGGGGGGGGGTGGGGGGAGAGAAGAAAGAGAGGGGGGGGGGGGTGGGGGGAGAGAAGAAAGAGAGGGGGGGGGGTGGGGGAGAGAAGAAAGAGAGGGGGGGGGGTGGGGGGAGAGAAGAAAGAGAGGGGGGGGGGGTGGGGGGAGAGAGAAAGAGAGGGGGGGGGGGGTGGGGGGAGAGAAGAAAGAGAGGGGGGGGGGGTGGGGGGAGAGAAGAAAGAGAGGGGGGGGGGGCGGGGGGTGGGGGGAGAGAAGAAAGAGAGGGGGGGGGGGTGGGGGGAGAGAAGAAAGAGA